>NC_083772.1:33289018-33589018 GCF_963514075.1 Conger conger | reverse complement strand
ACCACTGCTGTTACCGATTGAGTACAGACGGATACCACTGCTGTTACTGACCATGAGTACAGTCAGATACCACTGTTGTTACTGTGAGTACAGACAGATACCACTGCTGTTACTGTGAGTACAGACAGATACCACTGCTGTTACTGACCATGAGTACAGACAGATACCACTGCTGTTACTGTGAGTACAGACAGATACCACTGCTGTTACTGTGAGTACAGACAGATACCACTGCTGTTACTGACCATGAGTACAGACAGATACCACTGCTGTTACTGTGCGTACAGACAGATACCACTGCTGTTACTGTGAGTACAGACAGATACCACTGCTGTTACTGACCATGAGTACAGACAGATACCACTGCTGTTACTGTGAGTACAGACAGATACCACTGCTGTTACTGACCATGAGTGCAGTCAGATACCACTGCTGTTACTGACCATGAGTACAGACAGATACCACTGCTGTTACTGTGAGTACAGACAGATACCACTGCTGTTACCGACCATGAGTACAGACAGATACCACTGCTGTTACTGTGAGTACAGACAGATACCACTGCTGTTACCGATTGAGTACAGACAGATACCACTGCTGTGTTACTGTGAGTACAGACAGATACCACTGCTGTTACTGACCATGAGTACAGACAGATACCACTGCTGTTACTGTGAGTACAGACAGATACCACTGCTGTTACTGACCATAAGTACAGTCAGATGTTACTGACCATGAGTACAGTCAGATACCACTGCTGTTATTGACCATGAGTACAGTCAGATACCACTGCTGTTACCGACTGAGTACAGACAGATACCACTGCTGTTACTGTGAGTACAGACAGATGCCACTGATGTTACTGACCATGAGTACAGACAGATACCACTGCTGTTACCGATTGAGTACAGAAGGATACCACTGCTGTTACTGTGAGTACAGTCAGATACCACTGCTGTTACTGTGAGTACAGTCAGATACCACTGCTGTTACTGATCATGAGTAGTCAGATACCACTGCTGTTACTGACCATGAGTACATTCAGATACCACTGCTGTTACTGTGAGTACAGACAGATACCACTGCTGTTACTGACCATGAGTACAGACAGATACCACTGCTGTTACTGTGAGTACAATCAGATACCACTGTTTTTACTGTGAGTACAGACAGATACCACTGCTGTTACTGACCATGAGTACAGTCAGATACCACTGCTGTTACTGACCATGAGTACAGTCAGATACCACTGCTGTTACTGTGAGTCCAGACAGATACCACTGCTGTTACTGACCATGAGTACAGTCAGATACCACTGCTGTTACTGACTGAGTACAGACAGATACCACTGCTGTTACTGACCATGAGTACAGTCAGATACCACTGTTGTTACTGTGAGTACAGACAGATACCACTGCTGTTACTGTGAGTACAGACAGATACCACTGCTGTTACTGACCATGAGTACAGACAGATACCACTGCTGTTACTGTGAGTACAGACAGATACCACTGCTGTTACTGACCATGAGTGCAGTCAGATACCACTGCTGTTACTGACCATGAGTACAGACAGATACCACTGCTGTTACTGTGAGTACAGACAGATACCACTGCTGTTACTGACCATGAGTACAGACAGATACCACTGCTGTTACTGTGAGTACAGACAGATACCACTGCTGTTACCGATTGAGTACAGACGGATACCACTGCTGTTACTGACCATGAGTACAGTCAGATACCACTGTTGTTACTGTGAGTACAGACAGATACCACTGCTGTTACTGTGAGTACAGACAGATACCACTGCTGTTACTGACCATGAGTACAGACAGATACCACTGCTGTTACTGTGAGTACAGACAGATACCACTGCTGTTACTGTGAGTACAGACAGATACCACTGCTGTTACTGACCATGAGTACAGACAGATACCACTGCTGTTACTGTGCGTACAGACAGATACCACTGCTGTTACTGTGAGTACAGACAGATACCACTGCTGTTACTGACCATGAGTACAGACAGATACCACTGCTGTTACTGTGAGTACAGACAGATACCACTGCTGTTACTGACCATGAGTGCAGTCAGATACCACTGCTGTTACTGACCATGAGTACAGACAGATACCACTGCTGTTACTGTGAGTACAGACAGATACCACTGCTGTTACCGACCATGAGTACAGACAGATACCACTGCTGTTACTGTGAGTACAGACAGATACCACTGCTGTTACCGATTGAGTACAGACAGATACCACTGCTGTGTTACTGTGAGTACAGACAGATACCACTGCTGTTACTGACCATGAGTACAGACAGATACCACTGCTGTTACTGTGAGTACAGACAGATACCACTGCTGTTACTGACCATAAGTACAGTCAGATGTTACTGACCATGAGTACAGTCAGATACCACTGCTGTTATTGACCATGAGTACAGTCAGATACCACTGCTGTTACCGACTGAGTACAGACAGATACCACTGCTGTTACTGTGAGTACAGACAGATGCCACTGATGTTACTGACCATGAGTACAGACAGATACCACTGCTGTTACCGATTGAGTACAGAAGGATACCACTGCTGTTACTGTGAGTACAGTCAGATACCACTGCTGTTACTGTGAGTACAGTCAGATACCACTGCTGTTACTGATCATGAGTAGTCAGATACCACTGCTGTTACTGACCATGAGTACATTCAGATACCACTGCTGTTACTGTGAGTACAGACAGATACCACTGCTGTTACTGACCATGAGTACAGACAGATACCACTGCTGTTACTGTGAGTACAATCAGATACCACTGTTTTTACTGTGAGTACAGACAGATACCACTGCTGTTACTGACCATGAGTACAGTCAGATACCACTGCTGTTACTGACCATGAGTACAGTCAGATACCACTGCTGTTACTGTGAGTCCAGACAGATACCACTGCTGTTACTGACCATGAGTACAGTCAGATACCACTGCTGTTACTGACTGAGTACAGACAGATACCACTGCTGTTACTGACCATGAGTACAGTCAGATACCACTGTTGTTACTGTGAGTACAGACAGATACCACTGCTGTTACTGTGAGTACAGACAGATACCACTGCTGTTACTGACCATGAGTACAGACAGATACCACTGCTGTTACTGGGAGTACAGACAGATACCACTGCTGTTACTGACCATGAGTACAGACAGATACCACTGCTGTTACTGTGAGTACAGACAGATACCACTGCTGTTACTGACCATGAGTGCAGTCAGATACCACTGCTGTTACTGACCATGAGTACAGACAGATACCACTGCTGTTACTGACCATGAGTACAGACAGACACCACTGCTGTTATTGACCATGAGTACAGTCAGATGCCACTGCTGTTACTGTGAGTACAGACAGATGCCACTGCTGTTACTGACCATGAGTACAGACAGACACCACTGCTGTTATTGACCATGAGTACAGTCAGATGCCACTGCTGTTACTGTGAGTACAGACAGATACCACTGCTGTTACTGTGAGTACAGACAGATACCACTGCTGTTACTGACCATGAGTACAGACAGATACCACTGCTGTTACTGTGAGTACAGACAGATACCACTGCTGTTACTGACCATGAGTGCAGTCAGATACCACTGCTGTTACTGACCATGAGTACAGACAGATACCACTGCTGTTACTGACCATGAGTACAGTCACATACCACTGCTGTTACTGTGAGTACAGACAGATGCCACTGCTGTTACTGACCATGAGTACAGACAGACACCACTGCTGTTATTGACCATGAGTACAGTCAGATGCCACTGCTGTTACTGTGAGTACAGACAGATACCACTGCTGTTACTGTGAGTACAGTCAGATACCACTGCTGTTACTGATCATGAGTAGTCAGATACCACTGCTGTTACTGACCATGAGTACATTCAGATACCACTGCTGTTACTGTGAGTACAGACAGATACCACTGCTGTTACTGACCATGAGTACAGACAGATACCACTGCTGTTACTGTGAGTACAGACAGATACCACTGCTGTTACTGTGAGTACAGACAGATACCACTGCTGTTACTGACCATGAGTACAGACAGATACCACTGCTGTTACTGTGAGTACAGACAGATACCACTGCTGTTACTGACCATGAGTGCAGTCAGATACCACTGCTGTTACTGACCATGAGTACAGACAGATACCACTGCTGTTACTGTGAGTACAGACAGATACCACTGCTGTTACTGACCATGAGTGCAGTCAGATACCACTGCTGTTACTGACCATGAGTACAGACAGATACCACTGCTGTTACTGTGAGTACAGACAGATACCACTGCTGTTACCGACCATGAGTACAGACAGATACCACTGCTGTTACTGTGAGTACAGACAGATACCACTGCTGTTACCGATTGAGTACAGACGGATACCACTGCTGTTACTGACCATGAGTACAGTCAGATACCACTGTTGTTACTGTGAGTACAGACAGATTCCACTGCTGTGTTACTGTGAGTACAGACAGATACCACTGCTGTTACTGACCATGAGTACAGACAGATACCACTGCTGTTACTGTGAGTACAGACAGATACCACTGCTGTTACTGACCATAAGTACAGTCAGATGTTACTGACCATGAGTACAGTCAGATACCACTGCTGTTATTGACCATGAGTACAGTCAGATACCACTGCTGTTACCGACTGAGTACAGACAGATACCACTGCTGTTACTGTGAGTACAGACAGATGCCACTGATGTTACTGACCATGAGTACAGACAGATACCACTGCTGTTACTGTGAGTACAGACAGATACCACTGCTGTTACCGACCATGAGTACAGACAGATACCACTGCTGTTACTGTGAGTACAGACAGATACCACTGCTGTTACCGATTGAGTACAGACAGATACCACTGCTGTGTTACTGTGAGTACAGACAGATACCACTGCTGTTACTGACCATGAGTACAGACAGATACCACTGCTGTTACTGTGAGTACAGACAGATACCACTGCTGTTACTGACCATAAGTACAGTCAGATGTTACTGACCATGAGTACAGTCAGATACCACTGCTGTTATTGACCATGAGTACAGTCAGATACCACTGCTGTTACCGACTGAGTACAGACAGATACCACTGCTGTTACTGTGAGTACAGACAGATGCCACTGATGTTACTGACCATGAGTACAGACAGATACCACTGCTGTTACCGATTGAGTACAGAAGGATACCACTGCTGTTACTGTGAGTACAGTCAGATACCACTGCTGTTACTGTGAGTACAGTCAGATACCACTGCTGTTACTGATCATGAGTAGTCAGATACCACTGCTGTTACTGACCATGAGTACATTCAGATACCACTGCTGTTACTGTGAGTACAGACAGATACCACTGCTGTTACTGTGAGTACAGACAGATACCACTGCTGTTACTGACCATGAGTACAGACAGATACCACTGCTGTTACTGTGAGTACAATCAGATACCACTGTTTTTACTGTGAGTACAGACAGATACCACTGCTGTTACTGACCATGAGTACAGTCAGATACCACTGCTGTTACTGACCATGAGTACAGTCAGATACCACTGCTGTTACTGTGAGTCCAGACAGATACCACTGCTGTTACTGACCATGAGTACAGTCAGATACCACTGCTGTTACTGACTGAGTACAGACAGATACCACTGCTGTTACTGACCATGAGTACAGTCAGATACCACTGTTGTTACTGTGAGTACAGACAGATACCACTGCTGTTACTGTGAGTACAGACAGATACCACTGCTGTTACTGACCATGAGTACAGACAGATACCACTGCTGTTACTGGGAGTACAGACAGATACCACTGCTGTTACTGACCATGAGTACAGACAGATACCACTGCTGTTACTGTGAGTACAGACAGATACCACTGCTGTTACTGACCATGAGTGCAGTCAGATACCACTGCTGTTACTGACCATGAGTACAGACAGATACCACTGCTGTTACTGACCATGAGTACAGACAGACACCACTGCTGTTATTGACCATGAGTACAGTCAGATGCCACTGCTGTTACTGTGAGTACAGACAGATGCCACTGCTGTTACTGACCATGAGTACAGACAGACACCACTGCTGTTATTGACCATGAGTACAGTCAGATGCCACTGCTGTTACTGTGAGTACAGACAGATACCACTGCTGTTACTGTGAGTACAGACAGATACCACTGCTGTTACTGACCATGAGTACAGACAGATACCACTGCTGTTACTGTGAGTACAGACAGATACCACTGCTGTTATTGACCATGAGTGCAGTCAGATACCACTGCTGTTACTGACCATGTGTACAGACAGATACCACTGCTGTTACTGACCATGAGTACAGTCACATACCACTGCTGTTACTGTGAGTACAGACAGATGCCACTGCTGTTACTGACCATGAGTACAGACAGACACCACTGCTGTTATTGACCATGAGTACAGTCAGATGCCACTGCTGTTACTGTGAGTACAGACAGATACCACTGCTGTTACTGTGAGTACAGTCAGATACCACTGCTGTTACTGATCATGAGTAGTCAGATACCACTGCTGTTACTGACCATGAGTACATTCAGATACCACTGCTGTTACTGTGAGTACAGACAGATACCACTGCTGTTACTGACCATGAGTACAGACAGATACCACTGCTGTTACTGTGAGTACAGACAGATACCACTGCTGTTACTGTGAGTACAGACAGATACCACTGCTGTTACTGACCATGAGTACAGACAGATACCACTGCTGTTACTGTGAGTACAGACAGATACCACTGCTGTTACTGACCATGAGTGCAGTCAGATACCACTGCTGTTACTGACCATGAGTACAGACAGATACCACTGCTGTTACTGTGAGTACAGACAGATATCACTGCTGTTACCGATTGAGTACAGACGGATACCACTGCTGTTACTGACCATGAGTACAGTCAGATACCACTGTTGTTACTGTGAGTACAGACAGATACCACTGCTGTTACTGTGAGTACAGACAGATACCACTGCTGTTACTGACCATGAGGACAGACAGATACCACTGCTGTTACTGTGAGTACAGACAGATACCACTGCTGTTACTGTGAGTACAGACAGATACCACTGCTGTTACTGACCATGAGTACAGTCAGATACCACTGTTGTTACTGTGAGTACAGACAGATACCACTGCTGTTACTGTGAGTACAGACAGATACCACTGCTGTTACTGACCATGAGTACAGACAGATACCACTGCTGTTACTGTGAGTACAGACAGATACCACTGCTGTTACTGTGCGTACAGACAGATACCACTGCTGTTACTGTGAGTACAGACAGATACCACTGCTGTTACTGACCATGAGTACAGACAGATACCACTGCTGTTACTGTGAGTACAGACAGATACCACTGCTGTTACTGACCATGAGTGCAGTCAGATACCACTGCTGTTACTGACCATGAGTACAGACAGATACCACTGCTGTTACTGTGAGTACAGACAGATACCACTGCTGTTACCGACCATGAGTACAGACAGATACCACTGCTGTTACTGTGAGTACAGACAGATACCACTGCTGTTACCGACCATGAGTACAGACAGATACCACTGCTGTTACTGTGAGTACAGACAGATTCCACTGCTGTGTTACTGTGAGTACAGACAGATACCACTGCTGTTACTGACCATGAGTACAGACAGATACCACTGCTGTTACTGTGAGTACAGACAGATACCACTGCTGTTACTGACCATAAGTACAGTCAGATGTTACTGACCATGAGTACAGTCAGATACCACTGCTGTTATTGACCATGAGTACAGTCAGATACCACTGCTGTTACCGACTGAGTACAGACAGATACCACTGCTGTTACTGTGAGTACAGACAGATGCCACTGATGTTACTGACCATGAGTACAGACAGATACCACTGCTGTTACTGTGAGTACAGACAGATACCACTGCTGTTACCGATTGAGTACAGAAGGATACCACTGCTGTTACTGTGAGTACAGTCAGATACCACTGCTGTTACTGTGAGTACAGTCAGATACCACTGCTGTTACTGATCATGAGTAGTCAGATACCACTGCTGTTACTGACCATGAGTACATTCAGATACCACTGCTGTTACTGTGAGTACAGACAGATACCACTGCTGTTACTGTGAGTACAGACAGATACCACTGCTGTTACTGACCATGAGTACAGACAGATACCACTGCTGTTACTGTGAGTACAATCAGATACCACTGTTTTTACTGTGAGTACAGACAGATACCACTGCTGTTACTGACCATGAGTACAGTCAGATACCACTGCTGTTACTGTGAGTCCAGACAGATACCACTGCTGTTACTGACCATGAGTACAGTCAGATACCACTGCTGTTACTGACTGAGTACAGACAGATACCACTGCTGTTACTGACCATGAGTACAGTCAGATACCACTGCTGTTACTGTGAGTACAGACAGATTCCACTGCTGTGTTACTGTGAGTACAGACAGATACCACTGCTGTTACTGACCATGAGTACAGACAGATACCACTGCTGTTACTGTGAGTACAGACAGATACCACTGCTGTTACTGACCATAAGTACAGTCAGATGTTACTGACCATGAGTACAGTCAGATACCACTGCTGTTATTGACCATGAGTACAGTCAGATACCACTGCTGTTACCGACTGAGTACAGACAGATACCACTGCTGTTACTGTGAGTACAGACAGATGCCACTGATGTTACTGACCATGAGTACAGACAGATACCACTGCTGTTACTGTGAGTACAGACAGATACCACTGCTGTTACCGATTGAGTACAGAAGGATACCACTGCTGTTACTGTGAGTACAGTCAGATACCACTGCTGTTACTGTGAGTACAGTCAGATACCACTGCTGTTACTGATCATGAGTAGTCAGATACCACTGCTGTTACTGACCATGAGTACATTCAGATACCACTGCTGTTACTGTGAGTACAGACAGATACCACTGCTGTTACTGTGAGTACAGACAGATACCACTGCTGTTACTGACCATGAGTACAGACAGATACCACTGCTGTTACTGTGAGTACAATCAGATACCACTGTTTTTACTGTGAGTACAGACAGATACCACTGCTGTTACTGACCATGAGTACAGTCAGATACCACTGCTGTTACTGTGAGTCCAGACAGATACCACTGCTGTTACTGACCATGAGTACAGTCAGATACCACTGCTGTTACTGACTGAGTACAGACAGATACCACTGCTGTTACTGACCATGAGTACAGTCAGATACCACTGCTGTTACTGTGAGTACAGACAGATACCACTGCTGTTACTGACCATAAGTACAGTCAGATGTTACTGACCATGAGTACAGTCAGATACCACTGCTGTTATTGACCATGAGTACAGTCAGATACCACTGCTGTTACCGACTGAGTACAGACAGATACCACTGCTGTTACTGTGAGTACAGACAGATGCCACTGATGTTACTGACCATGAGTACAGACAGATACCACTGCTGTTACTGTGAGTACAGACAGATACCACTGCTGTTACCGATTGAGTACAGAAGGATACCACTGCTGTTACTGTGAGTACAGTCAGATACCACTGCTGTTACTGTGAGTACAGTCAGATACCACTGCTGTTACTGATCATGAGTAGTCAGATACCACTGCTGTTACTGACCATGAGTACATTCAGATACCACTGCTGTTACTGTGAGTACAGACAGATACCACTGCTGTTACTGTGAGTACAGACAGATACCACTGCTGTTACCGATTGAGTACAGACGGATACCACTGCTGTTACTGACCATGAGTACAGTCAGATACCACTGTTGTTACTGTGAGTACAGACAGATACCACTGCTGTTACTGTGAGTACAGACAGATACCACTGCTGTTACTGACCATGAGTACAGACAGATACCACTGCTGTTACTGTGAGTACAGACAGATACCACTGCTGTTACTGACCATGAGTGCAGTCAGATACCACTGCTGTTACTGACCATGAGTACAGACAGATACCACTGCTGTTACTGTGAGTACAGACAGATACCACTGCTGTTACCGACCATGAGTACAGACAGATACCACTGCTGTTACTGTGAGTACAGACAGATACCACTGCTGTTACCGATTGAGTACAGACAGATACCACTGCTGTGTTACTGTGAGTACAGACAGATACCACTGCTGTTACTGACCATGAGTACAGACAGATACCACTGCTGTTACTGTGAGTACAGACAGATACCACTGCTGTTACTGACCATAAGTACAGTCAGATGTTACTGACCATGAGTACAGTCAGATACCACTGCTGTTATTGACCATGAGTACAGTCAGATACCACTGCTGTTACCGACTGAGTACAGACAGATACCACTGCTGTTACTGTGAGTACAGACAGATGCCACTGATGTTACTGACCATGAGTACAGACAGATACCACTGCTGTTACCGATTGAGTACAGAAGGATACCACTGCTGTTACTGTGAGTACAGTCAGATACCACTGCTGTTACTGTGAGTACAGTCAGATACCACTGCTGTTACTGATCATGAGTAGTCAGATACCACTGCTGTTACTGACCATGAGTACATTCAGATACCACTGCTGTTACTGTGAGTACAGACAGATACCACTGCTGTTACTGTGAGTACAGACAGATACCACTGCTGTTACTGTGAGTACAGACAGATACCACTGCTGTTACCGACCATGAGTACAGACAGATACCACTGCTGTTACTGTGAGTACAGACAGATACCACTGCTGTTACCGATTGAGTACAGACGGATACCACTGCTGTTACTGACCATGAGTACAGTCAGATACCACTGTTGTTACTGTGAGTACAGACAGATTCCACTGCTGTGTTACTGTGAGTACAGACAGATACCACTGCTGTTACTGACCATGAGTACAGACAGATACCACTGCTGTTACTGTGAGTACAGACAGATACCACTGCTGTTACTGACCATAAGTACAGTCAGATGTTACTGACCATGAGTACAGTCAGATACCACTGCTGTTATTGACCATGAGTACAGTCAGATACCACTGCTGTTACCGACTGAGTACAGACAGATACCACTGCTGTTACTGTGAGTACAGACAGATGCCACTGATGTTACTGACCATGAGTACAGACAGATACCACTGCTGTTACTGTGAGTACAGACAGATACCACTGCTGTTACCGATTGAGTACAGAAGGATACCACTGCTGTTACTGTGAGTACAGTCAGATACCACTGCTGTTACTGTGAGTACAGTCAGATACCACTGCTGTTACTGATCATGAGTAGTCAGATACCACTGCTGTTACTGACCATGAGTACATTCAGATACCACTGCTGTTACTGTGAGTACAGACAGATACCACTGCTGTTACTGTGAGTACAGACAGATACCACTGCTGTTACTGACCATGAGTACAGACAGATACCACTGCTGTTACTGTGAGTACAATCAGATACCACTGTTTTTACTGTGAGTACAGACAGATACCACTGCTGTTACTGACCATGAGTACAGTCAGATACCACTGCTGTTACTGTGAGTCCAGACAGATACCACTGCTGTTACTGACCATGAGTACAGTCAGATACCACTGCTGTTACTGACTGAGTACAGACAGATACCACTGCTGTTACTGACCATGAGTACAGTCAGATACCACTGCTGTTACTGTGAGTACAGACAGATACCACTGCTGTTACTGACCATAAGTACAGTCAGATGTTACTGACCATGAGTACAGTCAGATACCACTGCTTTTATTGACCATGAGTACAGTCAGATACCACTGCTGTTACCGACTGAGTACAGACAGATACCACTGCTGTTACTGTGAGTACAGACAGATGCCACTGATGTTACTGACCATGAGTACAGACAGATACCACTGCTGTTACTGTGAGTACAGACAGATACCACTGCTGTTACCGATTGAGTACAGAAGGATACCACTGCTGTTACTGTGAGTACAGTCAGATACCACTGCTGTTACTGTGAGTACAGTCAGATACCACTGCTGTTACTGATCATGAGTAGTCAGATACCACTGCTGTTACTGACCATGAGTACATTCAGATACCACTGCTGTTACTGTGAGTACAGACAGATACCACTGCTGTTACTGTGAGTACAGACAGATACCACTGCTGTTACCGATTGAGTACAGACGGATACCACTGCTGTTACTGACCATGAGTACAGTCAGATACCACTGTTGTTACTGTGAGTACAGACAGATACCACTGCTGTTACTGTGAGTACAGACAGATACCACTGCTGTTACTGACCATGAGTACAGACAGATACCACTGCTGTTACTGTGAGTACAGACAGATACTACTGCTGTTACTGTGAGTACAGACAGATACCACTGCTGTTACTGACCATGAGTACAGACAGATACCACTGCTGTTACTGTGCGTACAGACAGATACCACTGCTGTTACTGTGAGTACAGACAGATACCACTGCTGTTACTGACCATGAGTAGACAGATACCACTGCTGTTACTGTGAGTACAGACAGATACCACTGCTGTTACTGACCATGAGTGCAGTCAGATACCACTGCTGTTACTGACCATGAGTACAGACAGATACCACTGCTGTTACTGTGAGTACAGACAGATACCACTGCTGTTACCGACCATGAGTACAGACAGATACCACTGCTGTTACTGTGAGTACAGACAGATACCACTGCTGTTACCGATTGAGTACAGAAGGATACCACTGCTGTTACTGTGAGTACAGTCAGATACCACTGCTGTTACTGTGAGTACAGTCAGATACCACTGCTGTTACTGATCATGAGTAGTCAGATACCACTGCTGTTACTGACCATGAGTACATTCAGATACCACTGCTGTTACTGTGAGTACAGACAGATACCACTGCTGTTACTGTGAGTACAGACAGATACCACTGCTGTTACTGACCATGAGTACAGACAGATACCACTGCTGTTACTGTGAGTACAATCAGATACCACTGTTTTTACTGTGAGTACAGACAGATACCACTGCTGTTACTGACCATGAGTACAGTCAGATACCACTGCTGTTACTGTGAGTCCAGACAGATACCACTGCTGTTACTGACCATGAGTACAGTCAGATACCACTGCTGTTACTGACTGAGTACAGACAGATACCACTGCTGTTACTGACCATGAGTACAGTCAGATACCACTGCTGTTACTGTGAGTACAGACAGATACCACTGCTGTTACTGACCATAAGTACAGTCAGATGTTACTGACCATGAGTACAGTCAGATACCACTGCTTTTATTGACCATGAGTACAGTCAGATACCACTGCTGTTACCGACTGAGTACAGACAGATACCACTGCTGTTACTGTGAGTACAGACAGATGCCACTGATGTTACTGACCATGAGTACAGACAGATACCACTGCTGTTACTGTGAGTACAGACAGATACCACTGCTGTTACCGATTGAGTACAGAAGGATACCACTGCTGTTACTGTGAGTACAGTCAGATACCACTGCTGTTACTGTGAGTACAGTCAGATACCACTGCTGTTACTGATCATGAGTAGTCAGATACCACTGCTGTTACTGACCATGAGTACATTCAGATACCACTGCTGTTACTGTGAGTACAGACAGATACCACTGCTGTTACTGTGAGTACAGACAGATACCACTGCTGTTACCGATTGAGTACAGACGGATACCACTGCTGTTACTGACCATGAGTACAGTCAGATACCACTGTTGTTACTGTGAGTACAGACAGATACCACTGCTGTTACTGTGAGTACAGACAGATACCACTGCTGTTACTGACCATGAGTACAGACAGATACCACTGCTGTTACTGTGAGTACAGACAGATACTACTGCTGTTACTGTGAGTACAGACAGATACCACTGCTGTTACTGACCATGAGTACAGACAGATACCACTGCTGTTACTGTGCGTACAGACAGATACCACTGCTGTTACTGTGAGTACAGACAGATACCACTGCTGTTACTGACCATGAGTAGACAGATACCACTGCTGTTACTGTGAGTACAGACAGATACCACTGCTGTTACTGACCATGAGTGCAGTCAGATACCACTGCTGTTACTGACCATGAGTACAGACAGATACCACTGCTGTTACTGTGAGTACAGACAGATACCACTGCTGTTACCGACCATGAGTACAGACAGATACCACTGCTGTTACTGTGAGTACAGACAGATACCACTGCTGTTACCGATTGAGTACAGACGGATACCACTGCTGTTACTGACCATGAGTACAGTCAGATACCACTGTTGTTACTGTGAGTACAGACAGATTCCACTGCTGTGTTACTGTGAGTACAGACAGATACCACTGCTGTTACTGACCATGAGTACAGACAGATACCACTGCTGTTACTGTGAGTACAGACAGATACCACTGCTGTTACTGACCATAAGTACAGTCAGATGTTACTGACCATGGGTACAGTCAGATACCACTGCTGTTATTGACCATGAGTACAGTCAGATACCACTGCTGTTACTGTGAGTACAGACAGATACCACTGCTGTTACCGACTGAGTACAGACAGATACCACTGCTGTTACTGTGAGTACAGACAGATGCCACTGATGTTACTGACCATGAGTACAGACAGATACCACTGCTGTTACTGTGAGTACAGACAGATACCACTGCTGTTACCGATTGAGTACAGAAGGATACCACTGCTGTTACTGTGAGTACAGTCAGATACCACTGCTGTTACTGTGAGTACAGTCAGATACCACTGCTGTTACTGATCATGAGTAGTCAGATACCACTGCTGTTACTGACCATGAGTACATTCAGATACCACTGCTGTTACTGTGAGTACAGACAGATACCACTGCTGTTACTGTGAGTACAGACAGATACCACTGCTGTTACTGACCATGAGTACAGACAGATACCACTGCTGTTACTGTGAGTACAATCAGATACCACTGTTTTTACTGTGAGTACAGACAGATACCACTGCTGTTACTGACCATGAGTACAGTCAGATACCACTGCTGTTACTGTGAGTCCAGACAGATACCACTGCTGTTACTGACCATGAGTACAGTCAGATACCACTGCTGTTACTGACTGAGTACAGACAGATACCACTGCTGTTACTGACCATGAGTACAGTCAGATACCACTGCTGTTACTGTGAGTACAGACAGATACCACTGCTGTTACTGACCATAAGTACAGTCAGATGTTACTGACCATGAGTACAGTCAGATACCACTGCTGTTATTGACCATGAGTACAGTCAGATACCACTGCTGTTACCGACTGAGTACAGACAGATACCACTGCTGTTACTGTGAGTACAGACAGATGCCACTGATGTTACTGACCATGAGTACAGACAGATACCACTGCTGTTACTGTGAGTACAGACAGATACCACTGCTGTTACCGATTGAGTACAGAAGGATACCACTGCTGTTACTGTGAGTACAGTCAGATACCACTGCTGTTACTGTGAGTACAGTCAGATACCACTGCTGTTACTGATCATGAGTAGTCAGATACCACTGCTGTTACTGACCATGAGTACATTCAGATACCACTGCTGTTACTGTGAGTACAGACAGATACCACTGCTGTTACTGTGAGTACAGACAGATACCACTGCTGTTACCGATTGAGTACAGACGGATACCACTGCTGTTACTGACCATGAGTACAGTCAGATACCACTGTTGTTACTGTGAGTACAGACAGATACCACTGCTGTTACTGTGAGTACAGACAGATGCCACTGATGTTACTGACCATGAGTACAGACAGATACCACTGCTGTTACTGTGAGTACAGACAGATACCACTGCTGTTACCGATTGAGTACAGAAGGATACCACTGCTGTTACTGTGAGTACAGTCAGATACCACTGCTGTTACTGTGAGTACAGTCAGATACCACTGCTGTTACTGATCATGAGTAGTCAGATACCACTGCTGTTACTGACCATGAGTACATTCAGATACCACTGCTGTTACTGTGAGTACAGACAGATACCACTGCTGTTACTGACCATGAGTACATTCAGATACCACTGCTGTTACTGTGAGTACAGACAGATACCACTGCTGTTACTGTGAGTACAGACAGATACCACTGCTGTTACTGACCATGAGTACAGACAGATACCACTGCTGTTACTGTGAGTACAATCAGATACCACTGTTTTTACTGTGAGTACAGACAGATACCACTGCTGTTACTGACCATGAGTACAGTCAGATACCACTGCTGTTACTGTGAGTCCAGACAGATACCACTGCTGTTACTGACCATGAGTACAGTCAGATACCACTGCTGTTACTGACTGAGTACAGACAGATACCACTGCTGTTACTGACCATGAGTACAGTCAGATACCACTGCTGTTACTGTGAGTACAGACAGATACCACTGCTGTTACTGACCATAAGTACAGTCAGATGTTACTGACCATGAGTACAGTCAGATACCACTGCTTTTATTGACCATGAGTACAGTCAGATACCACTGCTGTTACCGACTGAGTACAGACAGATACCACTGCTGTTACTGTGAGTACAGACAGATGCCACTGATGTTACTGACCATGAGTACAGACAGATACCACTGCTGTTACTGTGAGTACAGACAGATACCACTGCTGTTACCGATTGAGTACAGAAGGATACCACTGCTGTTACTGTGAGTACAGTCAGATACCACTGCTGTTACTGTGAGTACAGTCAGATACCACTGCTGTTACTGATCATGAGTAGTCAGATACCACTGCTGTTACTGACCATGAGTACATTCAGATACCACTGCTGTTACTGTGAGTACAGACAGATACCACTGCTGTTACTGTGAGTACAGACAGATACCACTGCTGTTACCGATTGAGTACAGACGGATACCACTGCTGTTACTGACCATGAGTACAGTCAGATACCACTGTTGTTACTGTGAGTACAGACAGATACCACTGCTGTTACTGTGAGTACAGACAGATACCACTGCTGTTACTGACCATGAGTACAGACAGATACCACTGCTGTTACTGTGAGTACAGACAGATACTACTGCTGTTACTGTGAGTACAGACAGATACCACTGCTGTTACTGACCATGAGTACAGACAGATACCACTGCTGTTACTGTGCGTACAGACAGATACCACTGCTGTTACTGTGAGTACAGACAGATACCACTGCTGTTACTGACCATGAGTACAGACAGATACCACTGCTGTTACTGTGAGTACAGACAGATACCACTGCTGTTACTGACCATGAGTGCAGTCAGATACCACTGCTGTTACTGACCATGAGTACAGACAGATACCACTGCTGTTACTGTGAGTACAGACAGATACCACTGCTGTTACCGACCATGAGTACAGACAGATACCACTGCTGTTACTGTGAGTACAGACAGATACCACTGCTGTTACCGATTGAGTACAGACGGATACCACTGCTGTTACTGACCATGAGTACAGTCAGATACCACTGTTGTTACTGTGAGTACAGACAGATTCCACTGCTGTGTTACTGTGAGTACAGACAGATACCACTGCTGTTACTGACCATGAGTACAGACAGATACCACTGCTGTTACTGTGAGTACAGACAGATACCACTGCTGTTACTGACCATAAGTACAGTCAGATGTTACTGACCATGGGTACAGTCAGATACCACTGCTGTTATTGACCATGAGTACAGTCAGATACCACTGCTGTTACTGTGAGTACAGACAGATACCACTGCTGTTACCGACTGAGTACAGACAGATACCACTGCTGTTACTGTGAGTACAGACAGATGCCACTGATGTTACTGACCATGAGTACAGACAGATACCACTGCTGTTACTGTGAGTACAGACAGATACCACTGCTGTTACCGATTGAGTACAGAAGGATACCACTGCTGTTACTGTGAGTACAGTCAGATACCACTGCTGTTACTGTGAGTACAGTCAGATACCACTGCTGTTACTGATCATGAGTAGTCAGATACCACTGCTGTTACTGACCATGAGTACATTCAGATACCACTGCTGTTACTGTGAGTACAGACAGATACCACTGCTGTTACTGTGAGTACAGACAGATACCACTGCTGTTACTGTGAGTACAGACAGATACCACTGCTGTTACCGACCATGAGTACAGACAGATACCACTGCTGTTACTGTGAGTACAGACAGATACCACTGCTGTTACCGATTGAGTACAGACGGATACCACTGCTGTTACTGACCATGAGTACAGTCAGATACCACTGTTGTTACTGTGAGTACAGACAGATTCCACTGCTGTGTTACTGTGAGTACAGACAGATACCACTGCTGTTACTGACCATGAGTACAGACAGATACCACTGCTGTTACTGTGAGTACAGACAGATACCACTGCTGTTACTGACCATAAGTACAGTCAGATGTTACTGACCATGAGTACAGTCAGATACCACTGCTGTTATTGACCATGAGTACAGTCAGATACCACTGCTGTTACCGACTGAGTACAGACAGATACCACTGCTGTTACTGTGAGTACAGACAGATGCCACTGATGTTACTGACCATGAGTACAGACAGATACCACTGCTGTTACTGTGAGTACAGACAGATACCACTGCTGTTACCGATTGAGTACAGAAGGATACCACTGCTGTTACTGTGAGTACAGTCAGATACCACTGCTGTTACTGTGAGTACAGTCAGATACCACTGCTGTTACTGATCATGAGTAGTCAGATACCACTGCTGTTACTGACCATGAGTACATTCAGATACCACTGCTGTTACTGTGAGTACAGACAGATACCACTGCTGTTACTGTGAGTACAGACAGATACCACTGCTGTTACTGACCATGAGTACAGACAGATACCACTGCTGTTACTGTGAGTACAATCAGATACCACTGTTTTTACTGTGAGTACAGACAGATACCACTGCTGTTACTGACCATGAGTACAGTCAGATACCACTGCTGTTACTGTGAGTCCAGACAGATACCACTGCTGTTACTGACCATGAGTACAGTCAGATACCACTGCTGTTACTGACTGAGTACAGACAGATACCACTGCTGTTACTGACCATGAGTACAGTCAGATACCACTGCTGTTACTGTGAGTACAGACAGATACCACTGCTGTTACTGACCATAAGTACAGTCAGATGTTACTGACCATGAGTACAGTCAGATACCACTGCTTTTATTGACCATGAGTACAGTCAGATACCACTGCTGTTACCGACTGAGTACAGACAGATACCACTGCTGTTACTGTGAGTACAGACAGATGCCACTGATGTTACTGACCATGAGTACAGACAGATACCACTGCTGTTACTGTGAGTACAGACAGATACCACTGCTGTTACCGATTGAGTACAGAAGGATACCACTGCTGTTACTGTGAGTACAGTCAGATACCACTGCTGTTACTGTGAGTACAGTCAGATACCACTGCTGTTACTGATCATGAGTAGTCAGATACCACTGCTGTTACTGACCATGAGTACATTCAGATACCACTGCTGTTACTGTGAGTACAGACAGATACCACTGCTGTTACTGTGAGTACAGACAGATACCACTGCTGTTACCGATTGAGTACAGACGGATACCACTGCTGTTACTGACCATGAGTACAGTCAGATACCACTGTTGTTACTGTGAGTACAGACAGATACCACTGCTGTTACTGTGAGTACAGACAGATACCACTGCTGTTACTGACCATGAGTACAGACAGATACCACTGCTGTTACTGTGAGTACAGACAGATACTACTGCTGTTACTGTGAGTACAGACAGATACCACTGCTGTTACTGACCATGAGTACAGACAGATACCACTGCTGTTACTGTGCGTACAGACAGATACCACTGCTGTTACTGTGAGTACAGACAGATACCACTGCTGTTACTGACCATGAGTACAGACAGATACCACTGCTGTTACTGTGAGTACAGACAGATACCACTGCTGTTACTGACCATGAGTGCAGTCAGATACCACTGCTGTTACTGACCATGAGTACAGACAGATACCACTGCTGTTACTGTGAGTACAGACAGATACCACTGCTGTTACCGACCATGAGTACAGACAGATACCACTGCTGTTACTGTGAGTACAGACAGATACCACTGCTGTTACCGATTGAGTACAGACGGATACCACTGCTGTTACTGACCATGAGTACAGTCAGATACCACTGTTGTTACTGTGAGTACAGACAGATTCCACTGCTGTGTTACTGTGAGTACAGACAGATACCACTGCTGTTACTGACCATGAGTACAGACAGATACCACTGCTGTTACTGTGAGTACAGACAGATACCACTGCTGTTACTGACCATAAGTACAGTCAGATGTTACTGACCATGGGTACAGTCAGATACCACTGCTGTTATTGACCATGAGTACAGTCAGATACCACTGCTGTTACTGTGAGTACAGACAGATACCACTGCTGTTACCGACTGAGTACAGACAGATACCACTGCTGTTACTGTGAGTACAGACAGATGCCACTGATGTTACTGACCATGAGTACAGACAGATACCACTGCTGTTACTGTGAGTACAGACAGATACCACTGCTGTTACCGATTGAGTACAGAAGGATACCACTGCTGTTACTGTGAGTACAGTCAGATACCACTGCTGTTACTGTGAGTACAGTCAGATACCACTGCTGTTACTGATCATGAGTAGTCAGATACCACTGCTGTTACTGACCATGAGTACATTCAGATACCACTGCTGTTACTGTGAGTACAGACAGATACCACTGCTGTTACTGTGAGTACAGACAGATACCACTGCTGTTACTGACCATGAGTACAGACAGATACCACTGCTGTTACTGTGAGTACAATCAGATACCACTGTTTTTACTGTGAGTACAGACAGATACCACTGCTGTTACTGACCATGAGTACAGTCAGATACCACTGCTGTTACTGTGAGTCCAGACAGATACCACTGCTGTTACTGACCATGAGTACAGTCAGATACCACTGCTGTTACTGACTGAGTACAGACAGATACCACTGCTGTTACTGACCATGAGTACAGTCAGATACCACTGTTGTTACTGTGAGTACAGACAGATACCACTGCTGTTACTGTGAGTACAGACAGATACCACTGCTGTTACTGACCATGAGTACAGACAGATACCACTGCTGTTACTGACCGTGAGTACAGACAGATACCACTGCTGTTACCGACTGAGTACAGACAGATACCACTGCTGTTACTGTGAGTACTGACAGATACCACTGCTGTTACTGACCATGAGTACAGTCAGATACCACTGCTGTTACTGTGAGTACAGACAGATACCACTGCTGTTAATGACCATGAGTACAGACAGATACCACTGCTGTTACTGTGAGTACAGACAGATACCACTGCTGTTACTGACCATGAGTGCAGTCAGATACCACTGCTGTTACTGACCATGAGTACAGACAGATACCACTGCTGTTACTGACCATGAGTACAGTCACATACCACTGCTGTTACTGTGAGTACAGACAGATGCCACTGCTGTTACTGACCATGAGTACAGACAGACACCGCTGCTGTTATTGACCATGAGTACAGTCAGATGCCACTGCTGTTACTGTGAGTACAGACAGATACCACTGCTGTTACTGTGAGTACAGTCAGATACCACTGCTGTTATTGATCATGAGTAGTCAGATACCACTGCTGTTACTGACCATGAGTACATTCAGATACCACTGCTGTTACTGTGAGTACAGACAGATACCACTGCTGTTACTGTGAGTACAGACAGATACCACTGCTGTTACTGACCATGAGTACAGACAGATACCACTGCTGTTACTGTGAGTACAGACAGATACCACTGCTGTTACTGACCATGAGTCCAGACAGATACCACTGCTGTTACTGTGAGTACAGACAGATACCACTGCTGTTACTGACCATGAGTGCAGTCAGATACCATTGCTGTTACTGACCATGAGTACAGACAGATACCACTGCTGTTACTGTGAGTACAGACAGATACCACTGCTGTTACTGACCGTGAGTAGAGACAGATACCACTGCTGTTACTGACCGTGAGTAAAGACAGATACCACTGCTGTTACTGACCGTGAGTACAGACAGATACCACTGCTGTTACTGACCATGAGTACAGACAGATACCACTGCTGTTACTGACTGAGTACAGACAAAATCCAGAATAAAATTCAGTCTGTTTTATTAATTGCCATTTCAAACAGAGTGATTTATTTGACTCAATGTAATTTTAGTCCCTGTTATTGTAGGTACTCACATCTTTTTGTGTAATTTCAATCTGTTATTTCAGTCCCTGTCAAGCGTCTGTCATTCCGACCCTTATCACGACATACATTATTTCAGTGTTTGTCATTACATTTGCTCTCATTTCAATAAGTTTTGCCACAGGTCTCTCACAGGGGTACATTTTTGACAGTGCCAAAGATGCAGCAATCCAATAGATTTTCCTTTGAGGACAGGCAGGAGAGGCACGGATTTACTGCCACACTGCTCATCACCCAATGCACAAATCCCAGCGCATCTTTGTGTTGCTGACACTGCCAGGATCTCCTCTTTCCTGTTCCAGTGCATTAAATTGACCAAAGAAATCTATATAAAAATTCAAGGAAAAAGCAGATTGCGGTATTTCAAGTAAATGGATGGATGACCTGCTTTGAAGTGGAACAGACAAGACAGCTAGCACCATCTTTCCTGAATAGGTTAGCACACTGACAGCCATGCCAACTGTATCTGCTGGGAAAAGTAAAGATGAGGACCAGAGTCCCCTCACACTCTCACTGCGGAGCTGAGATTGGGCCTGGCTCCCTGAGATTGGGCCTGGCTCCCTCTCACGTAGCTCTGACCTTGCGTTTCTGGAGCTGGCTGGATCCTGGGGTGAGGGAAAGCCCTCTCCGACCCCTGATGCTCTCTCTCTGTTCCTCTGGCAGGCACCGGGCAGACACTGTTCAGGTTAGACGACGGCTTTGGTGTCATCAGCGGCAATGACACTGTAAAGAGGTAAGGAGGCCAGCGGGAAGGTCCTGATAGCCACGGATAGGCAGAGATCGGACGAGCTGAAAGCTTTCGGCCAAAATCTTGCTGTTTTTGTGAATGCTGAGCAGAGGCTGTACAATACAATCAACATCAACATTTGTGAATAGTTCGTATTGCATTTATTTAAAATGACAAACACTTTGTAATTTTGTAATTGTGAGTAGGTGCTATACAATTGATCTATTCATGCGTGCTGCCTCTGGAAACCCAATGCCTCCGTAAAAGCTGCTTTGGCGGTGGATGAAATGTATTTTCTTTCTTGCTTTACAGCAGGTAGCAACTATGTATAGTGGTACAGTAGGACTGAAGCTTGAGAGTTTCGTTTTTGTTATAGGTTTATGGGAGACTTGGGGTGGGAAGGCATGCAGTGTGCTGCTGCAGTCTCCACAAAAAAAACCAAGCTTTTTATTGGATGTATAATATACAGTAGTGTTACCAGTGTTGTACCAAAGAATTAGGGTCTTTTTCTGAGTGCACTTTAACATGCGTTCTAGTAAAAAAAAAATGTTGATGACAAATAAAAAGGCCCCCTTTCTCAGATGCCTGTGCCAGACCCCAGCCACAGCGTTTTCTGAGGAGCTGTGCATCTCTGTGCTGAAGCTGTGGAGCGCAGTCTGCAGGGGGAACGGTACGTGAACAGACACCCGCGCTTCCTGCCAATGGCTGGCTTCGTCCTGCTGTAAACCACTCATTAGACACATGCTGTAGCTTTATAGTGACCTGTCTTTAATGAGCTTCCCCGTAGCACTGCCCATGACGACTGTTACCAAGGTGTCCAGGTGCAAACAGTCTAAAATGTACAACATGGATGTCCAGATCTTATGATGCAAATGCTCTTATAAAAGTCCACTTAATTCAAAAACAAACATGAAATGGTCATATCAATCCCAAATGTGATGTCTTCATTAGATTATAGTCATTTGTAACACCTATACTCAGTGAGCACTTTACTAGGTATTTATTAGACTTATTACTTCTGCTGCTTTTATGCATTTAGTTGCCGCCATATTATTGGCTGATTAAATATTAGCATTATCAAGCTGGTGTACAGGTCTACGTAAGAAATTGCTTAAAGAGTGTATCCCATATGGAAGTAACATAGTAATAAATATGCACATCCTTGCATATACTTCTGAGCGTCCTGAAATAGGATATGCACAAATCTGTATGTATAATATTTAGTCAAATTCACACTTGAATAAAGCACTTGACTAGACCTCCCACTTTCTCCCATTTCAGAGGAAAACCAGCGGTTGTTGCTGCAGGGCTCTTGGGAAAGGGAGCGCATGGTACATCTGCTGGCATGGGAGAGCGCGGGAGTGCGGAGCCAGTGCCTGGCACTGCTCGGCCTGTTCGCACAGGAGGAACATGGCCGCGGTTTACTCATTGGCCTGCCGGAACTGCACATGTAAGGACTCTTCTCCTGAGCCAGCCTGCAGCAAGCTGCTTGGCATGGTAGTGCTAGCTGCTCTGAGCTGCTGATGCAGAACATATCGTAATCAGCTTAGACAAGTTGAAACAAATAGCATGTCTACTTTTTGTTAACATTGTTAACTCATCTCAGAAAAGAGACCATTGACACTTTGGGCCTCATGCATGAAGCACTTGTGCAAACAGATGTTCTTAAATCGCTTAAATCTCTTAAAATGAGTAATAAAGATAAAGTTTATCAAGAGTCCGCCATACTATTATGTTTTGACAAAAACAAATTAAATGTAGTCTACCCAGCAGTTGTCCCTTGTTCTTGTTAATCCCATTGGCCATGTATGCAACAGAACCGACCTACAGCACTGCATTTACTGTACCGTAACCGACATCTTCATTTAGGACAGTCATCTAGCTGCATTTGTTGAATTTGGGGCGGCCTGTAGCTTTGTGGTTAAGGTACATGACTGGGACACGCAAGGTTGGTTATTCGATCCCCGGTGTAGCCACAATAAAATGGTAAACGGTTGGCATTTATGTAGTGCCTTTATCCAAAGTGCTGTACAATTGACCCATTCATACACACACACACACCAACGGCGATTGGCTGCCATGCAAGGCACCGACCAGCTCGTCAGGAGCATTTGGGGGTTAGGTGTCTTGCTCAGGGACACTTCGACACAGCCCGGGCGGGGGATCAAACCGGCAACCCTTCGACTGCCAGACGACTGCTCTTACTGCCTGAGCCATGTCGCCCCTGCAATAAGATCCGCACAGCTGTAGAGCCCTTGAGCAAGGCCCTTAACCCTGCATTGCTCCAGAGGAGGATTGTCTCCTGCTTAGTCTAATTAACTGTACACCACTCTGGATAAGATCTGCCAAATGCCCTAAATGTAATGTAATGTAATGAATCTGACATGCCACAAAAGGAAGAGATATCCTCGATAATAATAAGAACATGTTCTTGCATGAGGCCCAGTGATACCGCCAGTTTGTCTCTTGCCTTGAATACTGAAGTACAGTCTGCTTAGCTGTGTCATAATTTAGGAATGCAAATACAGTTGACATGCCCAAACTGCTCTGGCTCTAATAGAACGATAAAAGGTTACATATGGAATCTGACGCAGAGCACCGTGTCAAGGCATGTTCTTCATGTATTCATGCGTTTCCTGTTTGCTGATAGGCTGGTGAAGAACCTAATGAAGAGCCTTTGTGATGAGGATTCCTCTGCTGAACGTGTGCTCTCTGTGCTGGGTGCACTAGCCACAGAAAAGCGGTAAGTCTGCGCCATGCCTGAACGTGACTACGGCAGGAAAGCCACCTTCACACAGCTCACCTTCACACGGGGTACACCGCAGCCTAACGCACGTACACTGCAGCGTAGCGGCTTACTGGACTGTAACGTACACCAAGGCTGCCCAACCCCGTTTCTGGAGTTTTCATCTCAACCCTAATTTGCCTCACCTGATATTTGCAGGTCAATGAGATCTCTAGCTCATTAGCTCGTTAGCTCACTAGCTCAGCAGAAAAAGAAGCAGCTGACCTCCCCCTCGCCTCACATCTGACAGGAAGCGGTGGAGACTCTGCCGCCTCCAAACGGCCGGAGAGGCCAGCAAGGGACAACAACACATCTGTGGAAAAATTACTGCTGGACTCATTGGCCAGAAATTCCAGCCAAAGCACAATCAGTGTTTTGTAACTGATAGTTGCTTTGTGGGTTGCACAATAAATTATGGAAAGAACTGAGCCTTTTATTTTTAATCCATTTCAATGTGCTGTCTTATTCATTGAGAGTTCAGCGGTTACTTTTAAAGATTTATTCTCTTTCACGACACTCCTGCTGAAGCAGGCCCAGACTTTTTCTCACCGCCACAGCAGAGATTCTTCTTTTTATTAGTTTGGTTGCACAGAGATGGGGGGCCCAGACTGGGGTCTGTGGAGGAGACCTAGGCTAAAATTTTACGAATATGTTATATAAGAAACAGTGAGGTCTGTTAAAGTAATTGGACAGGCACACAATTTTTAAGGGCTGTTACACGGTTGACTCCGTACAGATGCAAATTCCCTCAAATTAAAGCTGACAGTCTGTACTTTAATTTGCACATTTATATGGAGTGAACAGTGTAGAAATTACAGCCATTTAAAATTGTGTCACTGTCCAAATACTTAAGGACCTCACTGTATGCACACATTTGATAGATTATATATTTATGAAATTATATTTCTGTTGTTATTATTAAACACGTGTGCTGCAATGGCATTGTCAAACGCAAACATTATATTAAGGTAGACATCCTGACCCACAAAGTAGTCATTTTTCTTGTTCAAGGGAATGCAAATAAAAACGCAGTAGAGTAGCTACATTCTGTTTGCATGTTGGAATCGGTTGTGCACACTAGAACTTTGTGTGCTGGTACCAATCCGATGATATGTTTGCCCAGAATTCCGCTGGGTTGAACTGCAATAGATCCAGATCCTTCAAAGGCATTGACAGATATTTTCGAAAACAGAAGTCTCTCTGTAACCTAGCAGCTCTGGTGAATGCGCGTAGAACAGAGGAACCCAGAATGAACAGTAATGTGTCTGTGCACTTCATTAGGGTGGAGCCACAGCATGAGCTGAAAGTACTCAAAGACACTGTCAGAATGCACTGTTGAAATGTGTGGGTATTTGCTCCACACTCTAGAGACTCTCGACCCGTATCTGCATGATTTTATGCGCTGTACTGCTGCCACGTGATTGGCTGATGAGATAATCACATGAATAATTAGGTGTACAGGTGTTTCTAATAAAGTACTCAATGAGTGTACATACAGTGCCCTCCATAATGTTTGGGGCAGAGACCCATCATTTATTTATTTGCCTCTGTACACATGTAGTTAAAGTGCACATTGTGAGATTTTCACCATGTCGGAATTACAGGAGTGTTTATAGAGGGCACCATAATGTCTGGCACACAGCAAGGTTATGTGAATGGTTGGCATTTATATAGCGCCTTTATCCAAAGCGCTGTACAATTGATGCTTCTCATTCACCCATTCATACACACACTCACACACCAACGGCGATTGGCTGCCATGCAAGGCACCGACCAGCTCCTCAGGAGAATTTAGGGGTTAGGTGTCTTGCTCAGGGACACTTCGACACAGCCTGGGCGGTGGATCGAACCGGCATCCCTCCGACTGCCAGACGACTGCTCTTACTGCCTGAGCCATGTCGCCCCTATGTGAATGAACATTGTCATGTTTTGTATTTTGTTGCATAGCTTTTGCATGCCATGGCTTCCTGGTGTCTATGACCTATCAACATCACCAGAGTCTGGATATCTTATTTTCAGGTTGTCCTCCAAGTGATACTAAAACTCTTTGCATTTGAATGGGGGGTGCGACGAGATTCAGCTGTAAATTATGCTTATACAGTATGAGACACTTTGTATCAAGCATTTGTCTCGCATTATTACGGAAAAAGACATACAGTACATGTACAGAAAAGACTGGAAAAGCACAATTAGTGCTCCTGGTTGGCCAGACTTGGGGTGACAAACCAGCAGTCCTTGGCCCTCGAGGAACGTGATTTGATGATCCCTGCATTAGAGAATTCTGACAATTTTTTTTTTTTTCCCCGTTTCCTTCTTTTTCAGGTTTCGCATTTCTTTGAGGGAAGATTTTGCAACATTATTTGTTCCTCCTTTTGTAAGATATCTGGTAAGATGTGTGTACAGTATGCTCCAATGCAAATTAAAATTGATAAGTTAAATAACCAGTAACCGTTTTCCTTCGGTCAAAGCAAACATTTCCATCATTACTTAATATTTTACTCTTCTTCTTGCAGAGAAATATCACTTCAACCAACCTCGGTCTGCTGCCTTCACTCATATCAGTTTTGTTTAGTATGACTGCTGACAATTTCATCTGCGGAGAGATTGCCCAGTGCAAGGAATGCTGGGAAGCCTTCCTTATTGCCATGGTAATTTAATGTCACTTGGGGTAATTGTATTGAAATGGTAAACCAAACCATCAACTCTAAAGAACTTTGCAAAACTTTGACGCCTTCCTCCTAAAACCAAAAAAAAGTTTAAAAAGTGTTTCAATCACGAAAATGTGCTGACTATTTGTTTGTAATGTAGCATAAATTAAACCTTTTTTTTAGAACGTTCAGCAGATAGAAACTTTGGAAAGTGCGTAAGGTGCGGTGCTGTTTTTCAGGAGCGATGTTCGCACTGTGAATACAGAGACGTCCTTGGTGCGCTGCTGGGCCTGCTGATAAGGCTTTCCACCAGGCCGTTCCCAGCTGCGCAGGTAAGAAGAGGGGCAGTGCCTCTCACAGCAGTGCCCGCCAAGTCGCCCAGCTCCTCCAGATCGATATCTCATTATTGAGGAGGGGCAAGGGAGGAGGCATGCATTGATCTACACACAGATCCTTCAGTGTTTAAATGGGATTGTGCTGATATCGCTTCTGAAAGGGCTGTGCAGAGATGTGTCGGTGAATATCAGGTGTGCTGATGAATATTGTATTGTTTGGAGATGTACTGTGGAGAGGATTGTGCGGATATCGTTTTTGAGAAGGCTGTGGAATGATGCGTTTGTGAATATCTGGTGTGCTGGTGAATACTGGATTGTTAGGAGATGTACTGCAGAGAGGATTGTGCTGATATCGTTTTTGAGGAGGCAGTGCGGTGATGCGTAGGTGAATATCAGGTGTTCTGGCGAATATTGTATTGTTAGGAGTATCAGGAACAACAGAACCCAGTAGCAAAACCCAGGAATAGCTTTCAGAGTTTTTATTATAAATTTGGCTGGTTAAACAGGCGGAGGTCGATAGCCAGCAAACAGAATCAGCACGGGATAGGCAGCTCGTAAGTGGTTGCCCAGGCAGAGGGTCAATACACCTGCAAAAAGATATCAAGGATAATCCAAAACGAAGTCGTAGTCACAGGTGAAGGGTCGATAACGAGCGGGCAAAACAAACAAAAACAGAATCCAGAGACAGAAGATGATAAGCCAAAACGGGTCAATACACAGCGGGTCAAAACAAGAGAGGGATAAAGCTAACGGCGGAAGTCGAAAACAAAACAGGTCATAACAGATATGAATCAGAATATAACGCTGGGGAGTATGGTCGGGACACATAACAATCTGGCAATGAGTTTGACAAACTGGGGTTTAAATACACAGGTAACAAGAGGGAAATCAGGTGTGGGGAAACAATCAAGGAAGTTAAACACAGGTGATACGAATGAATGAAGTGACTGAACTGACAGACAGACTAGGGAGTGCACAGAAGGTAACAATACACAGAAACGCTAAGCACTTAAACAAAACATCTAACGAAAAACGCAGAACCTGACAAGAGAGACGTACTTTAGAGTGAGGATCATGCTGCTATCGTTTTTGAAAGGGCTGTGTGGTGATGTGTAGGTGAATATCAGGTGAATATTGTATTGTTCAGAAATGTACTGTGGTGAGGATCTTGCTGATATTGTTTTTGAGAGGGCTGTGTGGTGATGTGCAGATGGTGAATATTGTATTGTTAGGAGATGTACTGTAGTGAGGATCGTGCTTGATGTGCAGATGGTGAATATTGTATTGTTAGGAGATGTACTGTAGTGAGGATCGTGCTTGATGTGCAGATGGTGAATATTGTATTGTTAGGAGATGTACTGTAGTGAGGATCGTGCTTGATGTGCAGATGGTGAATATTGTATTGTTAGGAGATGTACTGTAGTGAGGATCATGCTGTGCGGTGATGTGGAGACGGTGAATACTGTACTACTGTTTCTCTGTTCTGCAGGACTGTGCTGTTCCCGTCAGCAGCATGTGCTTGGACTTGCTCAGCCATCCTGAGGGACACATCATCACTGTGAGCCATTATAGAGTGAAAGAATACTGATGAATGATTGCACCGCAATACTAATACAGCACATGGGGCCAGTTTTGCAGACACAGATTAAGCCTAGTCCTAGACTAAATTCTATTTTGAATATAGATTCTCCTTACAGACCTCATTTTAGTCCAGTAAATTTAATCTCTGTCTATAAAACCGGCCCATGTAGCAAGGTTCTTCCTGCCATTTAGCTACCCCCACCAGTCCACAATTATTTTTTCTCTTACATTTTTCATATTGAATATCATCATTCAGTAAAAAATTGCTTTATCAATTTTACGCCATATAGCCCATCACTTGTCTGCTCTCATCCCACTGATTAAAAATGCCATTCAGCTAGATAAAGTGTGGCCTGACCTGCTCCATCATTCTCAGTTGTTTTGACCCAGAATCACATTATGAGTTTTATCTATGGCTGTGAAGAGGATAATCTTCTGACATTGATATCTTTCTACTCCAATTTCTCAGCAAGATATGCTCATTTATATCATAACCGTCACCAAACTATGATGTGAGAAAAAAGGCCCAACAGTTCACACTGTCCGTGTCTTGATTTGACAAAAAATATGTTTCCGTTCAAACAAGCTGTTGCGACCTCTGAATCAGAATGTTCTAAACATGTTCGGTTTCTGGTCACAACATCATCACTGATTATGAATGCAATAGTCTCCCCTTTCTTTGGCACATACCATCAGCAGCTCTGATCAGTGGGTGGCAATGGCCTCCCTGCACGCAATTCTCTCTCTCTCTCTCTCTCTCTCTCTCTCTCTCTCTCTCTCAACAAGATTAAATATTTACAGCAGAGTTCCCCCAGGGGAACTTCCCCAATTAGCGAAAAATGTGGCCTCGGACTTTACAAAGGTTTGAACTGTGAGAAAAGACAGATCTTTTTTCTCTCATGAAAATAACTGGTCATGCCAACAAATAACTGGCGTTGCATTTTTTTCAACATTATGTCTTTAAGCAGCAGTTAAAAAGCAGAAAAACCTCCACTGCAGTAATTGTTCAGTTTATGGGGCACGTCAGCTTGTGCCCCAAGCTCAACATAAAATCTTCCAACTGAGCATGGCTGAGAGATTTTTATTTTCTCACGTGCACACAGCCACACACGGCACCAAGAGAGTGTAGCACGCAGCACCATTAAGACTGTAAGTAGGTTTTTACATAAAATTACTGATCAGATCAGTGTTACCATGTATCTTGCACTACAGTGCCATCTGCTGGCACAGCCTGGCCCCCCCAGGGCACTGAATGTGTTCACATGCTCACTCCGCAGAGGAGCGCAGGCGTTCTGAGTATGGTCCTCCCGCAGTCCCAGGATGCAACGCAACATGCCGTTAAGGGAGGGATAGTGAAGAGAATACTCAAACTACTAAAGGTAATGCCAGTGTGGCTTTAACGCCAAGATACAAACGTGAATCTTCTTAGCTGTATTACAAGTAAATGACAAGTATATTCAGTATGTTTTACTCTGATCCCGTTTTGTAGTTCAGAAGACTGTTTAATTAGTGTCTTTCCTTTTCAAAAGGACAAGGACAAAGGTTGATGAAATGAACTTGTACCTTGCCAGACTCATTTCCTATATTAATTGAAATGCATGTGCCGGAATAAGCAGTCTCATCTCTGTCTCAGAGTGCTAAGGGTCTGCTGCACTTTGTGGTTTCAGGGCTCGGGGCAAACCACCACGCGATGCTGCATAAAGACCTTGGCAGTGTGCACTGCATCCTGCCATCAGGCCCGGGAGGAACTGGTCAAACTGGACAAGAGTGAGTGGGCATAGCCTAGCACCTTAGCAATCCCAGGGCATAGCCTAGCACCTTAGCAATCCCAGGGCATAGCCTAGCACTTTAGCAATCGCAGGGCATAGCCTAGCACCTTAGCAATCCCAGGGCATAGCCTAGCACCTTAGCAATCCCAGGGCATATCATAGCACTTTAACAATCCCAGGGCATAGCCTAGCACTTTAGCAATCCCAGGGCATAGCCTAGCACTATCCACATTCATCCCTGTTCACACACTGCTGTGGCACCATGCAATGATAGTGACCGCTGTTTCGATAGCAGATCACACAGCCACATCAGAACCAGCTTTCAAAATGCACTGCCCAGCCAATCAGACAAAGCCCATGCGCATTTGGTTCTGTCGTTTAACAGCGTGGTGGATCATCTGATCAAATAAGCGTATAGGCTGCCTAAATGTTGGATCTCTAACATGATCACAGTGATTTATAAGTACAGTGATTATCTTTTGTCTGTCTTCTGATTGGCCTGCCCAAATGTGTCCTCTTCGCTGTCTAGAATGGTAAAGTGGCCGTTTTCTGGAAAGTTCAGTCCCTCTACCTCTTGATATAGAAAGTGATTAAAGCGCACCTGCTATCTGTCTTCCACCGCCAAAGCCTAATCTGTCTCAGTCTCCTGTGGTGAGATAAGTGTTCCTTTTGTTCAGTGTGTGTGTGTGTGTGTGTGTGTCTTGTGTGAACTGAATCACACTGTCCTTTTTACTTACGGACTGTATTTTGTATCCTTCGGACCTTGAGCCAGAAAGAGCATACGTGTGTGTGTGTGTGTGTGTGTGAGAGTATACCCAAGTGTGTGTATGTTTGTATTCACCAAACAGGGCTCCAGACTCTGAGGAGGCTGGTTGGCGGGGCTGGGGAGATTGAGGGGGGGAATGCGGCCCTGTGTTTGGGACACTGCCTGGAAATCCCAGGAGTGGCTGCTTCTCTCTTGGGCACGGACGTGGTCCTGCTGCTGCTCCGCCAAGCTGCCCTCAACGCTGGGGACACCGGGAACGCCGGGGATGCTGGGAATGCTGCCATTACCCTGGGGAAGCTGTGCAAGGCTGAGCCCAGGTACCGCATGCTGTCAAACACGTTCTGGGCAGAGTGCTCAAACGAGTACGGGTTATGAATTATGAATTTTTTTTTTCAAAGCTGTACATATTGTTGTGAATTCAACGGCAACCTGTTAAGCTTGCAATCCCACAAAACCTTTGAGAATTGTTGCCATTTGCTTTTAATTACAAAGTGGACCTTTCCATTTTGTATGAGAAATTACACCCAAGAGTGCTAAGAACATGCCTGTAAAGTGCTGTGTGCCACTACCATCAGTGTACCTGTGTTCTGACAGGTAGTTTCCTTTCAACACAAACACACACAAATAGCATTCACTCCCCCTTCTCCTTGTGCCACTTGATGCAACATAGCCAGCTGTATGTACTTTTAATGCTTAAGAACAGCGAACGTTTCAGAGCTGTGTTTAAAATTCATTGTTTTGCCCATTTATTTCAGACACATTGTGAAACTCAGAGAACTTCATGGCTTGGAAATACTTCATTCCTGCTTGAAATCGGAAGTGAACTAAGGTCAACTGAAAGTGAGCTAAGGTCTTAAGTGTGGCACGCTAAGGGAAGAACTGAATATGCATGTGGCCTTGACTTCCTGCAACCATTGTGTTGTCAGACATTACACACCACTCTGATATTTAATGTAAAATGATGTCAAATGTGAAATAAAGAATAAAGAAATACTGAGATCTAAGGAGAAAGTTCCCTAGAGCAGGGATACTAGGGATTGTCAAATCTGGCCCTCTAATCCAAATACAGCCCTGGTTAAGTGAACAATTTGTGCCACTGATTGGCCAGACTGTCTTCACACCTGACTCCCAGGTAAAGGGAGGGTGGAAAACATGCAGTTCTCGGCCCCCCGAGTACTGTGATTTGATGATCCCTACCCTAGAGCTTTTGAGCTTTTGATATGGAGTTGTGGATTCCCAGCACGTTTGAGCTGAAATTGTATAGCTGGTGCTTGACATGGACACTGAATGTTTCCCCTCGCACTCTCACTTCATATGCCTCATCTGTAGAGCTCTTTGAGATCTCCTCTTCACTGCAAACGGTCAGGCAAGCTGCTTCCCCAGCCTTTATACTGAAAATGTGTTCTCTGCTGCCCCAGGACAATAAACTCAACACTTATACCTGTGATGTTTTCTTACAGTTTTGTGTGATAGAAGAGATTTATTGATTGATTTTTTTTGCATTATTTTGCACAACATCAAAATAGTTTTATTTTAATTTGGCCTGTACTTATTTACCATACTATTTATTATATATTGATCAGCCTTCGTTTAATGTTTCAAAAGTGATTATTAGATTATTATTAGATTAGTATATTCAACAGAATAAGACTGGGGAGAATCTGAATTGGTACCTGGAAACAAACGTCTGTTCTAGCATTGTCTGCCTGGGATATAAGGTCAAGATCCACACAGGATCCAGGTGTATTCATTTGAAATACTTCTGTCCTCAGCATTAACTATTTTATCTTCATCCCTTTGTCCCTGTTATCCACTCGCTCATAGTTTGTATTTTCCCAACTGAGCTGCTCAACAAGAAACCTAATCCTGAAAGCTAATGTACTTTTTTAGTGTCTTTTGTAATAAAGGATTACCTTTTCCAGTGATCACATCAACTTTCCCATCAATCTTTGGTAAATGGGTATGAGATACCTAATTCCTTGTCCTGTATGCTCAGAAATGTACTTTTTGACTGCACTTTGATGTTTAGATTTCCCCTTGATCTGGAGCTGTGGAATGTGGCCAGAATCATAAATGGTATATTTGAATTCGGAAGGACACATTGATGATCCCAGGATAGAACGGAAGAAATAATAGGAGCAATTATGTTCCTCTAGGTTGACACACAGAAGGTAGTGAGCTCTGGCAGTGATTTTCGCAGCCTGAGGTAACTTCAGGTCAAACTCTGACAAGCGTACCCGTTCACTGCAAGCTTGTTAAAATATTTTAAAGAAGGTGCCAATTAACAGTGAAAATATGAACATGATTACCTGTAGTAAGAGATGTTCAGTGCTTACAGCACAACATCTCAGACACTATAGAGAGCCCATCTTTTAAAACTGGGGTCCCTAGATGTTGAGTGAAAACATTAACGCCTGAATTGTCTTTTCTCTAGCTGATATTTGTTTTAGAGTCAAGGAAATCGAATTGGTGTATAAATGGAGTGCAGGAAAGACGTGGCTTTGTCACTATCTGTCCTCCTACAAAGCAGAGTGGGATATGGGTTTCCTTTTTAGATTTTTATAGTCTGAAGAGGGAGTGAAATATGAGTGCTTTATTGCAGGTCATATTTATTGTGGCAATGCTAGCAGGTATGTTGAATATTACACACTCACCAAGCACTTTATTAGGAACATTTTTACTTTATTACACCTACTTATTAGTGTGATTGATTGTATAATCAGCCAATTGTGTAGCAGCAGTGCAATGCATACAATCATTTAGATACAGGTCAGGAGCTTCAGTTAATGTTCACATCGACCATCAGAATGGGAAAAAAATGTGACCTAAATGACTTTGACTGTGGAATGGTGGTTTTAGTATCTCAGAAACTGCTGATCTCCTGGGATTTTCATGCATGCTAGTCTCTAGAGTTTGCAAAGAATGCTGCAAAAAACAAACAAAAAAATCCAGTGAGCAACAGTTCTGCAGACAGAAACGCCTTGTTCATGAGAGACGTCAGAGGAGAATGGCCAGACTGGTCAAAGCTGACAGGAAGGTGACGGTAGTGCAAATAACCACACATTACAACTGGTATGCAGAAGAAAATCTCTGAACACACAACGCATCATAACTGGATAGGCTACAGCAGTAGAAGTCTTAAAAATATTAATACCTAATAAAGTGCTTGGTGAGTGTATGTAAATAGTTGTAATATGAATAATGTATGGATAACCTCGTGACAGGAATTGTAGCACGTTTTGGAAAACATTGTATTGCATTTCCTCAAGCCACTTTAAAGTCTGTTGCTGTGCATAACATTTCACTGTATCTTCGGTGGACCTTATTACATAATACAGCAATAACAGAACTAGAATCTGCCTCCACTTGAAGTAGTCAGCATTGAGATCGAAAAAGCAGCAGCTGTGTGTTGGGAAATGCCACGGTGAGCACTGCTGTTACTGTGTGTGTGTATGTCCATGTGACATTTATTTTTCTTACATTTTTAAAGCTGCTGCCGTAGAGGAATGGAAATAAAAACTCTCAGAGCTGGGTACGGAACGGCCCCTTTTCACAACATGCTTACCGCTGCAAGATCGCAGCCAGACAGGGGGCAGTGGAGGAAAAACACCCCCGGATAATTTACCCTCTGATCTCCAGTTAGCCTCCCGTGGGGCAGATTTGTTCCCCTCCGCGGATGAAAGGCAGGGACGCGACGGGGTAGACTCCACAAAGGCTTCACAAGTCAGCCGGCCCATTTCCCGAGACGGATGGGATTTTCCAGCACCAAACAAAGATGCCATGGCATCTGCAGGCGGGCTGGACCCGGTGTTGATCTCTAATTACCGAGAAGCTGTTTTCCCCCTCGTCACCGGCAGCTGGGCCGCGGCCGCTGACAAACGCCGTGTCGATGTCCACGGTTCATCTGTCAGACACGAGGGAGACAGCTCCAGCTTTGCTTCAAGTTGGACTTAACGGCAGCGGCGGATATATGGATCTTTCTCTCTCAGATGACGGGCAAAGTACTCTACTGGTCTCTCGCTCCCCGTCGCCTGCAGCCCGCACGTCAGAGGCGTGCCGGCGGCCAGGAGAAACGAGGCCAAGATGAAGGAGAAAATTGGATTTTAGAATCGTTCATCACGGCTCATCCTCCTCCTCTGAAAGGCGACAAATTAATCTTCCAGGATGAGGAGGAAGAGGAGCCACCGTGAAGGGCCCAAGCACTGAAACTGCAGCAGGCCCGGAAGCCTCGTCTGAGGAAGGTCTCCAAAGCACCCAAATCACTTTGGGCTCAACCTCCATACCAGACATTGGACGTGTGAGCGGTGCTGGAAATGGGCCTCAGACCATGCCCGGAGCAGCCGGACTGAACGGTAGCTCAGTCTTAGGTAATGAAACTGAAGCATTTGAGTGTTTTCACTGCTGCAGTCTAAGCAAAAACCCCTGCTGTGAGGTGCCCGCTGCTTTACAAGCACTTCAGTAACAGAGCCTTCCCAGGCATTTCTTGCGCAACTGCTGGCAAATAGATTGCCAACCTCCATTCACAAGTCCAGAGTATCCCCCAGGTCCCCAGGGAGAGCCCTTTGACCCTGCTGTCTATGAAAGGGCTGCCAATTCACTTACTGAGAGAGACTGGGATGCCTCAGATTCTCAATGGGCAACTCCACTCAACAACTCCACTCAACAACTACACTATCAAAGGTGAAGCCGGACCTCTGCTCTCTTTAACAACACGGAGCAGGCTTTCTGAGTTGGGAAAGACAAAGCCGACGGCTTTAAGCACCGACACCAGCAATGAAAAGCATGGCACTGCTTCAAAAGGTAAGTCACCGGAGCTTGAGAGCACGAAAATAGCCACTGAACTGACAACAGCTGGGAAAGCAATGCCATTTCCCCTGAGGTACATATCACCAAGCACAATCAATTTACTGCGCAGCCAAACTGCCTTCAGTGCGACTCGGCCATCACTCCATCTGTCCAAACATTTGTAGAAAATGGTCCCGCAATTATTCATGCACCGACTCAGCAGATGACCTCCGCTGCATCTCTGCACATGGGAAATGCTAGCGACAGCTCAGAGCTCCAGGCTTGCGGCTCCCCATACCACTCGTCCAATAAGCTCTACACAAAACCCGGTGCCCTTCCATACTGCAAAACCAACAGTCGCTGAAGGACGGGGAAATTCTCTCTCACCCCTTTGAGCTTCATGAGCAAAATCAAAGCTACTGTTTTTTTTCTCCGGCTGATGTTTTGAAAATGCCTCTCAGGGAAGCCTTGGATAATAGGGAGAAACTGACAGACGCACCACCTGTGGTGCACGCTGCTGATAATATATTTATCTCACAACTTGCAACCGAGCAAACACACAGATCCCAGGGAAAGTTTATTTGTTTCTATATATTTGGCAATACAAAACCCAACAGCTGTGACCCTTGCACCAAGCAGTGCCACGTTTCCACGGTCATTTTTCACAGGCATCTAGTTTTGGATCAAAGACACATTTTTTTGTCTACAGCAGAACAGATAGAAGTGAAACAAAGACATTTCTACATGGGTTTATGTGCCTTCTGAGAGTGCAAATGATGATTTGAGGTAATCAATTTTTAAACTGCATAGTAGTCATGGGGGAAAGAATCAAGATGAAAACACTGAATAGGGAACTACTTCAGAGAGAATGCACGGCCCAATATCTGCACAAATTGCAAATTTGGCTTCTAACACCATTTTCAGGCGGCCTGCTTCTCCTGTCACCATTTCGGTTGAGGCAAAAAACCCTGCACAACCCCTGCACTTCACTGTCGGACCAAAGCCTGGGACTCTCTTCAAACCATAGGGTCCTGTCAGGCTGTCAAAAGTTCTGCCGAGCATGCCCCATAATGTGCTCCTTTCCCGCACAGCTCTGACCAAAGCAGGGATTTTGATTAGAGGCAGTGACATTGGGAGTCCGAAACCCTCTGTGTTTGGGGCCCCCGGGCCCACAGTTACGAGGGGTGAAATTCAATGGTTACCAACAGACCATGGGCTCATTCCAATCCCTTATTTTCCTCATCTTTTTCCTTTTCTTTTCTCCTTTTCACCCATCGGGAGAGGCTAGGAAAAGATGAAAGAAAAGGAAGTAAGGACTGGAAAATCGAGAAGACCCGAATTCGGCAAATGGGAGTGCCCTTGCTCCTTGAAATGTCAGTTCAAAGCCACGTCCGTTACAGTTGAACTTGAGCAGATAGGATGTCTCTATACCGTACACTTCAGAATTAATTTTGCTACTACCATCAGCAGTTATATCATCAATGAACATAAGTGAGCCAGTACCTTCAGCAGCCATACATGCCCCAGGCCATAAAACCCCTACCACCATGTTTCACAAATGAGGTGGTATGCTTTGGATCTTGGTCAGTTCCTTCTCCCCTCCATACTTTGCTCTTGACATCGCTCTGATATCTGATAGAACTTAATCTTTCATCTGTTTACAAGACCTTTGTCCAGAACTGAGGTTGCTATTTTAAGTACTATAAACTGTAACCTGGCCATCCTGTTTTTGCGGCTAACCAGTGGTTTGCATCTTGCAGTGTAGCCAGTGTAGTAATTTCTGTTCATGAAGTCTTCTGCGGACAGTGATCATTGACAAATCCACACCTGACTCCTGAAGAGTGTTTCTGATCTGGCTGACAGGAGAATTCTTCACTCATCAGCTGTGGAGGTCATCCTTGGCCTGACAGTCCCTGGGATTAGTTAACTCACCAGTGCTCTCTTTCTTCATAATTAGGTTCCAAACATTTGATTTTGGTAATGTAAGCCAAAGTCTTGGCTTATGTCTCGTTGATGACCATTTTATTGCCGTTTCTCAGTCTAATAATGGCTTCTTTGACTTTCATTGGCACAACTTTGGTCCTCATGTTGACAAACAGCGATAATAGTTTCCAAAGATTGAAAGACTAGAGGAAAGACTAGGTGCTGAGAGCTCTTTTATACCTGCATTATGGAAGCAATTAAACACAACTGAGCAATAACAAACACCCGTGAAGCTCAAATGTTATGGTGCCCTGAAATTGGGGGACTATGTTTAAACACCAATGTAATTTCTACGTGGTGAAACCAAAATGTATAAAAATACCATAACCACGTTAATTGTGTGATTCCAAATCTAAAATTGTGGCCAAATACAGACAAATCAAGACATAATGGGTATTTCTCCCAAACATTATGGAGGGCACTGCATATGCCCTCCTTCACACCCACACCACACAGCAGAATGCAATCTAACAGCCCTATTGATAAGGCATGGGTGACCACATTATCCCTAACGCTGTCTAATACCAAGGACCACTCTGCAATTGTAAGAACACATCTCTCTCTGTCTCCGAGATAAGCAGATGTAATCATCCAAACAACAAGGACTCATGAGCCAGTCTGACATTTTGGATAGGCAGTTCCAAACGGTGGTCACATCAGTCAGCCTGTCCAATGAGGAACCTTATACAGGGCATGGTACCGGAGCAGAGACATCAGTCCACAACACTTTGGACCTGTTAGCAGAAAGCAGCCTGCTCTCACACAGATTTAAGTGAATCCAGGCCTGCAAATGCATTAGAACCAAAGGCTGACAAACTCAGTCTGGGCCCCAATGGAGCAGTAGAGGTGGCGGGCATGACCTATCTGAGAAGACCCCCAAGAGCCGGATCTAATCAGAACCAGCACTTACAGACAATTTTGAGGATGCAGCTTGTATCAACATGTCTCCCTCAGTGGGAAATTGAATCATCACACTGGTAAAGCTGGACTTTTTTCCAACAGCTGTCTGTTCGATCACAAGACTAATAAGCAGAATACAGTAAGTGTGCATTGCTTCTGACTGAAAGCGCTGACAAGTTCTGCTATGGCAGGCTTTTTGTAATTTTAACACAAACAGAACAGCGCGTGATTCTCTGGACTCTTGGATGGCTAACTGTGACCCATGAGGGCGGTGCTTAAATGGCCATAGTGTCAGCCTGGGAGGGACTGCGTCTCATGGCTGATTGGCTGCCTGCAGACTATAACTCTGTGTGCACCAGTTGATCATTCAAAGTTGAGAGAAAAAAAAAAAAAAAAGACATTTTCTGTGCATTTCTGTTAATTTTGCACAATTTTAGCTCCACTCCTTCACCCATGTCAGCCTGGCGGTGATCCCAGACGAAGCATGCAGGACAGGGAACTACACCGGAGAGATGAACCTCAACCGGGAGAGTGCTCCCTGGAGACTTTGTCCAAGCCCAAGGAAATCTCCACGTGGTGATTAAACGTAAAACCAACAAAGGCCCGGTGAACCTGACAATAACGTCTCTCTCTGATGACGCAGCCCGATGTGTATTCTCTAGGCACGCAATGTTATTACATATGCTACCATGGTGACCATGGTAATGCTGGCAAGACAAAACATACCAGCAGTGACCCCTTGGAACACATGGACAAGACCCATTCCAGACAGAGGCAAGAAAACCATATGGGATAATACAAAAATGACACCTTACCTTAGCTAATATCAGCAATCAAACTTGAAATATGAGCTGTGCTTATCACATAACTCGCAAGGGACATGAAGTGGAGATTAATTGAAAATCTTTTTTTAAAGTAATTTTTACAGCTGCCATCGATAGTATCTTTGTCATTATCAATTTAATCAAACTAGTTGAAGAGATTATGCCTGTCCTCAGTACTGCCTTCCAAAACTGATAATGATACTGTATGAAATGAACAATACAGGCAATGAGGTATACTGCATGCTGAAAAAATTGGAAGGATGTATTATTATAAAAGCTTAGTGAACAATGTTTTTATTTATTTAAACCACTACTAATTTTCCTAAATAGTTACATGTCAGTATTATGAGCACCACTGTTTTCACACACTGTTTTCAATCTCTCTTCAGTCTTAAGAGCCGCAGACCTGCAGATGAAAAACAACCCCATAACATCCAAGACCCACCCCATATTTCACCATAATTATGACATCCTTTTGAACATGTGTCTTTCAGATGCAACTTGGTCTGGCCAATTTGAACATAGCACCTGGTTCCAAATGTAGTTCAGCACTGGAACCATGTGCTTCGGTCATAAAGCACAACAGAATATCACTCGGTAGCATTATTATTGTGAGGGTCCACTGAATGCAGGGGTGCCAATAATTTTGACACCAATTGTTACGGGAAATAAAATTATTGCTTGAGAAGAAATTAGTCTGAAAGAATACACATTTTCTATTTTTGAGCAAATTAAACAACTGTATTGTTTATTTTATACAGCATTTTTTATAGCTCATCTTATTCAAGGGCATCAATCATTCTGGATGGCACTGTATCATGCCCTTATTTACCATTCATTTTATGCAAGTTCACGTGAGGTCTGTATTTCTGTCTCCATTTGTTGGAAAAAGTATTCAAAGGTTAGAAGCCAGCCATCCGGCAATGGTGTTATGATATATATTTATCCACACAGTCAAACATGATTAATCACTCGGAGGGCTGACTACAATCACAGCCAAAATCTTAACAAGAAAGTTGTGAGTATGACAAGAAGCAGTGAGAAAAAAATATAGGATTCCTTCTTAATGTGTTTTAGACTATTAGGCGGAAATGGTGTGTGAGGATTTTGAACTGATGTCTGCCCACTGTTGATAGTTTACTTCCACCATTCTTCTTTGCTTATCTGAGGTGCAGTTCTGGAACACATTTATTCTTTTGAATACCAATTTAAAGTGCCTTACTTCCCAGGCATGTTGAAAAGGCCCCGGCTCTCTTACACTAGGGGGCAGTAGCTTGCAGCAGTCACAATGATTATAAACAGGATTGCAGACTTGAATGATGAAGCTAAATGACCAGATGTTGCACACCTTGAAGAAAAGGCATTTCATTTCCCCCTAGACAGTATAAACAACATGCAATTAAAAAATGCATCTATGCACATACACGCATGCAAATGCGCACACACTTATTAACTCTCTCTCTCACACAGACACACACACCCACAAACATGTGCACCTCGTGACTTATAGTTTTACCTTGAACTAATCCCTAACAGCTTTCTGAAAAAAAAGGTACTTTAAAGTCATCCCCAGATATTGTATGAGGAATAATTACCATGTGCAGAAATTATATTTATTTCTAGGATATAACATATTATTTAATTTCCAAGTTATAGTTGTTAAGAAACAAAGAATAGCAATTGCATTTGATCATGATTCAAATTTAGGGAAAGAGATGCAATTCCTGGTCTGTTTGCATGATGAGGAAAGTCTTTGATGATTACTGTCCTGTCCTCGTGTGCTTTCTGTGCCTTTGATGGAATCCACAGGTCGCCCATAGACCCGAGGGGCATGAGGCTCATCCCAGGCAATGTCTCCAGCAGAGCCAGCTTCAGGATCAGTCTGTTCCAGATGATTAATTACTCCAGGGTTTACCTGCACTGCCATGTGAAAGTGTGCCTGAGAACCTCACAGAGCACGAGAGGCTGAGGGAGAGCCAGAGGGGGTCAGCTGAACACCTGTCAAAAGGTGCAGAGGCCCCATTAAGCAGAGAGGACTGCTGCCAAGGCTTCCTCACATATGTACCTCAGCGAGAAGCTCCTTTTGATGCCTTGAGCTGTTTAAAAATGTACTCTGCTCTGTTACTTATGAAAACGGGGTGATTTTACCCAATGAGACAACTGAGACAAGCAGTCTTTGTAATGTTCCCTCTGCAGACACTCCTTATTTCACCATCAGAGTCCTAACAAGTTCCTTGGGTTTGAAGTTTCAGGGCCTTGAGAAGAACTGAAAATTGATTTTTGTGTTCAAATTATATACTACTGTACATTTCTAAGAGAAGTTCTGAGGTTCATTTTCATTTTCCAGAACTTTCTGTAAAGCTCACTTCTCTGAGCTTTTTTTGGGTTCACTGCAAGTGCAGAAAAGGTGCAATGCCCTCTGGGATTTTTGTGCACAAAATGATGGTCATTTCCATTTGGGTCACTGCGGTGACCTCTGAGGTGTCTGTGGTGGAGTGCAGCAGTGTCTCCAGTACAGACAGATGCACTCTGAGGAGGGCAGGGCCACAAGCCTCACTAATCCATACCATGTCTCCTCTGGGCCTACCCTGAAGGAGATGGAGGCTCCCTCTTTCACGGGCAGGCCAGTGTCTTTCTTTCATTATCTTGGATGAATGTAAATTGTTAGATGCATCATCCAGGAGCGGTTTGTTTGTCTGGGAAGTTTTGTTCCCTCAGTGGTCTTGGTCACCTTGATTACTCTAATGTAGCAGGTGGCTTTGCTATTATTAGAGCAAAAGAAAGAGCTGTCCTCAAATATCTTCCAAATGTTAATGCATATATCATCCCATAGCAACACTAGAGGATAGGCTGCCTTTAATCAGGAACAATGCGTAGTATCCCCTCTCGGCTATAGCATTGGACAGAATACACCTGTAAAACGTATGAAGTGGTGACACTTCTTTGGGTGGTGCAGAGTGGAGTCTTTATCGTTGGATGTCATTTAAGGATAAGGATTTGTGTTGAATAAAATGGTCTATGTCTTCACTGATAGATATTTTGCCAATGGAAATTACTCCTTTTTGTAAATTATAGAGGACCTGCAATGTTATTGTTATGTTATTTTGTTTGAGACAGGACTCTATGGCACTGCCAGCAGTGGGTTTCTAATAGCAGTACTCTGCTTGCTTTTCCAAGGCCAAAACAGTACAAAATATGAATCTCATCATAGAAGAAGTGCTTATGAATTACGTGTCTACGTCGTCATAATGATTAGTAGTGTCACTAAAATTAACGGGTTTTAGATCTCTCCACAATAATTGCGCTCCATATACTACATATAATAGAACTGAGCATACCCCATAAGTGATTAGAATTTGTCTGAAAGGAATAATCGTGATAAAAACTTTAATATTTTAGAATTTGCATACATTATATGATTATTTAGATTTGTTTTAATTAAGTATTAAATTGTAATTATTACAATGCCATGTCATGTCATTGATGATGAAGATTATTGCAATTATTACATTGATGAGGCTACCATTAACAGTGATGATGGTGACAGAGATTCGCTGCAGCCATTTTACAGATGTTCTTATCCAAAGGGACGTGTGCAGAAACCGATAATGCACAAGCAGCAGTACAAATTATTTAATCTTATAATTATCACAGTTCAGACAAACAGCGTTTGAATTCACTTAATACCATCTCTTTCAGTCGGTAGGGGAACCATGCCAGTTAAAGCAGGATTGCAGAGAAAGATATTGGCTTTTTGGATATTTTCAACGGTTTCTTGTTCATATCTAGGATTTTGGATTAAAGTAGTTAAAGCTGCTATCTGAATCTGACTTAAATGTTTAAACCCAGATGATCCTTAAATGTTTAAACCCAGATGATCCTTAAATGTTTAAACCCAGGTGATCCTTAAATGTTTAAACCCAGATGATCCTTACATGTTTAAACCCAGATGATCCTTGGACCAAATATGGCTCTCAACAGATGTACTCTTGGCCCTCATCATTGAGATGGGGGAAAAGTATTTAAATGGAACTGCAATACATACGTATTTTACTTTGTTAAGTAGTAGTTGAAGAAGCCCAGTCTAACCCATCACTTGATCACATCTGATCACACCAGAGATGGAAACAGCCGCAAAGACGCATTCTGTACAAGTAGCGGAGTCATTAATGCGATAGTTTCAACCAAGAGGTGCTCGTAAAATTCTCATGCGCTGCATGCAGGATCTGTTCGTTTATCTACAGCTTGATGGGAAACAAAATAAAGCGAGTCTGTGTCCTGACCCGCGGTAATTCATCACTGTCCGTTCGGCTTTGTTAACGGAGCAGACAAACACAGCGTTGGCGAAGGCAGAGGTGGAGGTGTGGCTCCCTTCTGTTGTACCCACAGTGCTCCTCCACCTGTGTGAACACAGTTCAGCCTCTGTCCTTGGGTGGGTGGCACACATCGCTACTGTGATTGATGAGGGGTGAGGGGGGCTGAATATTTTATTGTACAGCTTTCAGCAACACATCAATAAAGCCAAAAATATACTCGTGCTTAACCATTTACAATTCATCACCAGCAATACAGCAGTGAGAACCCAATTGCCTATGTTAAACCAGTTATAAGGAGAGGCATGCAGCAATACAGAGAGTAAACTATATTTTCATTAATCTTAGTGAATCTGCACTCGCTAAATTTAACATTTGTATCCTTAATTGTTAATAGGTTTCTAATTTGCATCTCTGTAATGATGTGTACACTCACTGATTAGTTTATTAGGTAGACATGTACACCAGCTTGTTAATGCAAATATTTAATCAGCCGATCATGCTGCAGCAACTAAATGCATAAAAGCATGCCAACATGGTCAAGAGGTTCAACTATTTTTCAGACTAAATATCAGAATCTGGAAATGTGATCTACGTGACTTTACATTACATTAATGGCATTTGGCAGACACTCTTATCCAGAGCGACATACAACAAAGTGCATACCCATAACCAGGGATAAGTGCACTGAAATACCCTAGAGGGAAGTACAATTTCAACTGCTACCAGTACAACAAAGATAAGGACCAGGGCCAATTTGATTTTTTTAAATCAAACAAACAAACAAAACGCAAAAGTATGACCAAACCCCTTAACTAGCCAAACACTGTTTACCTAGCCAAACTAAAAATACTGATACAGAAAAAAGTAAATCACAGAAAGACAACAATTAAGGTTCACATGGAGGTAGGGAGGGACGGGGAGAGGTGCTGCTTGAAGAGGTGCGTCTTCAGTTTGTGCTTGAAGGTGGGAAGAGATTCTACAGTTCTGACCTCAACGGGGAGTTCGTTCCACCACCGTGGAGCCAGAACAGACAGTAGTCGTGAGCGTGAGGTGGAAGTTCGGAGAGGGGGAGGTGCCAAGCGGCCTGTGGAGGCTGAACGAAGAGGCAGGGGTGTGGGGTCTGATGATTTTTTGTAGGTAAGCTGGGGAAGACCCCTTAACTGCTTGGAAGGCTAGCACCAATGTTTTGAATTTGATGCAAGACTTTGACCATGGAATGAGTGTTGGTGCCAGACAGGGTGGTTTGAGTATGGTGTAACACCAATAAGTAAAAAAATATGTCTAATAAATACAGGCTGACTGTAATATTACAGAAGCGGGCTGGGTTCATAAACTAGGCTTAAACAAGATAAGCATTAAAGTGATCTTCAAACATTGATTACCGTTCCTAAGATGCAGTGGAAATATTTCCCTCTAGCGAAACACTGATTAAATTAAAAGCCACTTTATGAAAGCACTAATATTATTTTCTTATCTTGCATGAATGTGAACCATAAATTCTCCCTTTTTAAAGAAACAACGTTTATTTTACAGGGTCACCTATTAAAAGTTCAAAGCCTGCCACTGGGTATAAATATAATTATACTGAACATGCTCATGATTTATACGGTTCAACTCCCTTAGGACTCTCTTAGCCAGTTCATCACGCCAAAAAGCCACAAAAACCAAACGTGTTTTGGATGTAATCTCCTGCTCATGATTTGTTTTGGCCTGGTCGCTCAGCGGGTGAAATATGACTATGAACAACAAGGGGAACCACGGGGGAAAAACACTATTAAACAGCAGCGGGCAGAAATCACCTGTGAGACAATTCACACATACTGACTCGTGCAGCCCAAACAGACAGCAATCCAGAGAAAGAGTGGGGTGATTTGTAACAGGGGGGGAAATCGTATTGGGTGCTCTGAATAACTGTTGTGTTTTTTAAAGATGCAAACAAAACACATCAGGCATCCTGAACTTAAATGTTGAAAATAAGACTTAAGTAGAAAATATTAATCGTTCATAAATTGTGCTCTCTCATGCACCAGAGAGAGAGCAGGAGACAGTGTGTCTGTGGCCTAGTGGCGATCAAGATTTTTCCTTAACTTTACCTGAACTTAACATTTTCTTTTCTTCACAAATGCAAAATCAGTAAAATTAACTGTGGCCTGGAGCCAGAGATTGAATCTGTATTTATATAATGGAATGTTCTGCCTTCATAAAATAATGAATAATAGAAAAGTTAATATTATTTCCTGCCACCACCTAATTCACCACCACAATACTAAGTAATATAAAAATACAGTAAACTCAAAGTGCCTCCCTTTTTAATAACTGGACAAACTGTTGAAATGAAGACTACTCTATAGCCTACCTTTTAACAAAAATATTGTTTCATTAAATGGACTAAGCACTCATTTTCATGACACGAGGGCAAACGATATACCAACAGTAATCATGTCTAAATCATTCTCGCTTTCAAAGCAGTAATATTATCCATCTCAAATATATTTATATACAATACAACCACCAGAGCCTGCCTAAAAACCAACGGTATTATAAATATTATAAATATTCCATGTAAATGCCCTCAAATCTGTGAAACTCTTCACACTTAAGAACTACTTATGAGGTTTGTCTGGGATTTCATATTAAATTCCAAGTTACCAAAGTTCTAGGGAAATGAGTGTTTCAGATGTATGGCCTATATGACATGCACAAACAAACAAATACATAAATAAGGTCATTTGGTGGCAGCAGGGCTAACAGTGGTCGGTGGTCCTTATTCTGTCAGTCTAATAAATTAGAGCAGCGATTCTTTCTGTTACTCCAGGATGATGCTCACTACTAAAGAGCCAAAAAGATATCAATCCAGGAGATCCAACAGTTTCTTTCCCGTCTCATTCCCATTGAAATGCTCGGCACTCCTGAACTTCTGCACCAGCATACCTCCTTCACAAGCTCCTGTACGGCATAAACCGATTCATTAGCGATTCACACGACACTGCTAACCAAGATGCGCATACTGATCTGTGAACTCCTAATGCTGCTGCAGGCTGTTATTCAGTGTACAAGACTAGTTAACCCACAAGTGTACTGTACCTGACGCACATATACTTGCTCTTCCTCTCCCTCTTTCATACGCACACTAGCACAACATGCACACACAATACCCCACAACATCCCCACAAATACATCTGTAGAAAAAGGCAGTGCCCAGGTTACATTCCAACACCTTGAGAAAGCCCTCTATGCTTTCCATGAAAATGTTTCAATGTTTTTTTTAAAATTTAGTAATCACCCCTAACAATAATTGTAAATCAAATCAAACAAAGTGAAATTGGCAATATAATTTTACTTTCATTTAGTTAATCTCAGTCATTTCATCACTTCCTGTTTCACTAGAGTATAAAAATAAGGTAATGAGCATGAAAAATCCCTTTGTCAACCATCAGCATGGGAAAAGACAAAGAAAGAATATATGGCATGGTTGCAAACTTGCCAGAAAGCGGATGCAAGTGCATATTATCACCACAGAAAGCAAGGAAGATGGTGAGGGAGGCTGTCACTGGGTTAGCCCCGACATGAACGACTTTCTGGACTGTAATCATTGTGTTCTAAATGCCGGCAACAAAAACGTCTTTGTGTGAACAGTTATTTAACTTGCTGTTTTCATTTAGTTCATAACCCACATTTCATCCAGTCTGACAGTCATCTCCCTTCATATATGCATATTTGTTTTGCTTTCTGAGAAAGGCCTAATGGAAATGGCCTAATGAAATAAAAAAAAACGAACTGTACTTGCATAATTCAGCAATCTTCTGACATGTTGGGAGTTTCTGTGAAATTAATGTACCAAGTGGTGTTTTTGTTGAGGGGTTCCCAGGGAAGCTATTGGGCTGTGTCCACTGTAAGAGGGGTGATTTGCTCATCAGTCTTTATTATCAGGCTGATCAGAGCACTGCTGATTTCTGAAAAACCATTTATTATGTTTAATGATTTATATTTGATTATTGCTGAGGCAATTATGGTGGTGGTAGCAGCGGCAGCTTGAGAAGAACTGTGTTAGGCTCCACCCGGGGCTTTTCTGAATGTTCAGCCTGTGCTCAGCCCACGTTCAGCCTGTGCACACTGGTGTAGTGTGTGCAGGGTTGGAGACTGATGTAAATAACTATTCTTTTTTAGTTTACAGCACGTTTTGTGCATATTTATCAAGGGTGCCACTAATTCTGGAGCCCACCGTACTTATTCAACTAAAGTTTAATATTGTGCTAGACAATAACATATGTTATATTGTGTTTAAAAGTACAGTATAAAATATATAGCAAAGTACTCTTGGCTACATTTCAGATCCTTCTGTTTCAGATGGAAGAGTATTTACAGACCATGAACAGGGCCAAAAGGAGTGTCTAAAAGTAAAAGTTGTGACAGCTGCCTCCTTATTTTTTATTGTTTTCTACATAGCTTCCCTGGTCTCCCCTGGGTACATGTGCAGTTTAATTACACATTCTTCTGTTCATGGTGATGGTGAAAAAAAAAGAAAAACTGGTCCAGATAACAGATAGAAATGCATCCAACAGAAAGAATGTCTTACCTTTTGAAAAGCCCGAAATACACATTTATTTTACCAATAAAAACAATGAACCAACAGAACAGAAGAAAATTGTAGCATATTTCTTAAAATACATCAAAATCCAGCTGGTGACTATGCAAAAATAAATTCACTACACTAGAGGCTGCAGTGTTCGGGCAAATGACAAGAACTGGCGAGTGTAGTTTTTCCCTGAGCTCCAAAAACCAGTCTTGCAACATTGCTATACCTTGGCTCAGCCCACATGCCCATTTGCCAATGCAGTATTTCTGGTTGTAAAACGGATGTATACCACAAACACAGACACTCAGCTCTAGGGACCTGCAGAGGAGAGAGCACACCGCAACTGTGATATCTGAGTAGCTGGGACGGCACACAGCTAATGCCCCCCATGGATCCTATAGATGGCGGGGGCTCTGAGAAGTTCAGGATTTTCCAGAAGGACAACTTTGAGGCTGACTGGCTCAAGGTGGGGGAGAGAACCTTCGGGCGGGTTTACAAAGTGAAGCTGAAACTATGGAGGGAAGTATGTGCCATTAAAGGCTTCTGTACCTCGATGCCTCAAACAAGCTCGTCCAGGTATGTACAGTACAGTCAAAATGTAAATCTGTGACACAAAGATAGAGGTTATCTGGGGAAAGGTATAAAGAGTACATTCGGCCTGAGGCCAGCGCTGTGGCATATGGAAGGCTGATAACGAGGCTGGGCTTTAGTTCTGAACAGGTGGAGTGTGGGTGTGAGTTTCGGTAGGGCCTGGCTTCAATACAACACTAAACAAGTTTAAGTTACGTTACGTACATCGCTCTGGATAAGAGTGTCTGCTGCCGAATGCCTATAATGTAATGTAAGAGTAAAAATATTGTCAAACTGATAAGGGTGTTTAATACAAAATAAAATAGATATTTCAACACTAAGTCAAAAGAAAAAGAGAAGCCAACTGACAACTTTCACTTTACAATATTGGGAGGTTGTCAATGCCAAGCATTAAGCGTAACGTTGCTATTTTTAGGGGGGTGATTGAGAAGGTCTCCAAAATGAGGAAATTGAAGTTCAAGTATATAGTGACGGTTTACGGGGCCTGCACCGACCCCCCGGCCGTGGTGATGGAGTACATGAGCAGCGGGTCGCTGGAAGGCCTCCTCAACAGCCACGAACTGATGTGGCCCAAGAAGTTCCAAATGATTCATGAGGTCGCCATGGGGATGAACTTCCTCCACAGCATGAGTCCTCCTCATCTCCACCTGAACCTGAAGCCAGCCAACGTCCTGCTGGACGACCATCTGCACGTCAAGGTGAGGGGGCTCCCCCGAAAGAGCAAGAGGCTCCCCCCAGTCTCTGTGTTTTAATACGTAGGTGGTCGGATGCAGAGACTGAATGTTTTACTTTGCCATCTCACAAGTCTGTCCAAGCTTTTTCTTCATGAACACAGTTTGGCCAGTTCACTTAGGCCGAAAAAAATAAGCAGGTATTTATATTTAACTGAGAATCAATACGCTGTAATTCCTACATGGGTCACTCAAAATAGATTATTTCAAATCCAATGTATTGGAGTATGGAATCAAAACTAGAAAAAGAAAGGACTGTCCCACTGTCCCACTACCATTTTACTGTATATACACTCAGCAGCCATTTTATGCAGTAATTAACACAAATGCCATGTTCCTCCAAACAGGGAATCATGTGGCTGCAACTAAATGCACTACAGTCTCTCTTTGACATGTAGAAGGAAGGGTCAGAATTTGGTGGAGACAGTATGAATCCATGGATCCATCCCGCCTTGTGTCAACAGTGCAGGCTGGTGGTGTTTGTGTAATGGTGTGAGGAATGTTTTCTTGGCACACATATGCCCCTTAATACCAATCGAGCATCATTTAAACACTACACCTAAGTATTGTTGCTGATCAGCCAAATAACTGTAATGACCATGTGCCTTTATGGCCACAGTTTCTCAAACTTCCAGACAATGCGGCATGTGGCCAAGCAGAAACTATCTCAAGCTTCTATGAACTTAAGAGTGACTTCTGTTTACTCCAGACGCAGAATTGTGTAACGGGTGGTGCATGAAAGTTCTACAGAAAAGTTCTACAGAAATTGCAGGATGCTATAGAGTCAGCATGGAACAAAATCTCGAATGAATGTTTCCAGCATCTGGTTCAATACAGACAATACAGGCTGGAAGCAAAAGCGGGTTCTATTTGGTATTAGTTAGGTGTACCTATGTATAGTGGCCAGTCAGTGTATATACAGTAAGAGGTTTTTCTTACTAACCATGAAACGATTTCTGCTCATGTGCATAATCACTGCAAAAAAATGTCTGTCTTAAATGTTTCATTACTAGAAATGAGATTTTACGTCTAAATATAGGACCTTGACACCAACGTATTTTTGGCTTTCGCAGTGATATCATATACCGCTTATTTTAGAAGCATTTTTTTTTTTTTTGCGGCAGATTTCTGACTTTGGATTCATTAAATGGGAGGACTTCTCCAGCAGTAAGGAATTCATTGAACATTTGACTGCGAGAGGAAACCTCAGCTACATCCCACCCGAGACTTTCACAGAGAGCTCTGACCCCCCAGGAACCAAATTTGATGTTTACAGGTGATGCAAATTGGACACTTGTTATATTGCAGGACAATATATATATATATAAATAGCTTTATATTTGTCTTACTTAATCCAACTTGTTTATTTTTAGTTTTGCCATTGTCATATGGGAGATACTGACACAGAAGAAAGCTTTCCCAGGTATAAGTTCTCTGAATTCACATTTCAAATGTTAATATGCTATGATCTCGCATGAACACACATACATACAATCTGGGCATTCTAAATTTAGAATAATGGTTTCGGGTAAACATTTGAAATCATCAAAAAAAAGTAATGAATAATCAAAGGATTTGCTTCAAATGTACCTCTCACCCTTAACATTTGCTAACACAGGGGCCAATATGATGACAGTATTAATGAAGGTATCTTCTGGCAAAAGGCCGAGTGTGGAAAAGATTCCAGATGACAAACCCAAGGAAAGTGAAGCCATGATGAACATAATGCAGCGTTGCTGGCTGCAGAAGCCCTGCGATCGGCCACCATTCACAGGTACAGTCACCTAAAGCACAGCGACAGCCACCATGGGGTGTGTGTGTGTGTGTGTGTGTGTGTGTACATGTAAATAAATATGTACCTACATACTGTTTGTATGAATATGCTTATGTCTTTAGCTTCAGCTAATGCTAATCCACTTTTTCTAGACATAGTCAGAGAAACTGAAGCCCTCAGTGAAGTCTTGAAAATCCCTGATGTGCTCCAGGATGTGTACAGACCGCACAAAGCTTTCGACACGGTGTTCACACTCAAGGTACGTTAAGACAGGTTTTAAACCCTTCTTGTTCTCCGCGCTCAAGTGGGTTCATGCGTACAGGTGGGAAACAATCAGGTGCACCGTCAAACATGACAGGAATGAACTGGAGTAGAAAGTACAGTCATACTTCAGGTATGAAGCATCTGTTTATCCTCTTACAGCTTGGCTGGCCTCAGAATACATTCGCAGACTGCAAACACGGCCAAATGCAATTAGAAAAAAAAACTCTGGGGACAGAGAAAAAGGCCTTCGGCCAGCACAAACACTCTGGAAGGTTTTCTGCCTGGTTGAAGTATAAAAATACAAAGTATTACCAAGAAGTAAAACCTAGAACATCATGTACAGCCAGGATATCTCACCTGGGTTTAATTAAATTGTGACCCATTAAACCAAAAACCATGAGGTCACCTTAAAGAAAATTATGCTTCTGCCAATTGGAAACAAATGTAGAATACAAAGACATGCTCACACAAGCCGAGCTGTTCACTGGCAGAGCTCATCACATTTACAGCTCGCTATGATCCAGATTTTTGTGCTGTAATTACCTAAGGCACAGCTGCTTTATTTATTCTTTGGTAGAGAATTGGCTTGTCACCTTGGCCATGACATGTAATAGACAAATATAAAAAATGACATGTATTCAGCAATGCAGTATTTTGCATGGTTAATCTGAAGAGAAGAGAGATCTGGCAGGTCCTTTATAGCTTTATATATACACTCAGTGAGCACTTCATTAGGTATTTATTCGACCTATTTTTTGGTCTTCTGCTTCTGCGTCTGTAGCCTATCCACTTGGAGGTTTGATGTGTTGTGTGTTCAGAGATGCTCGGTCACCTTCCTGTCAGCTATGACCAGTCTGGCCCTTCTTCTCTGACCTCTTTCATTAACAAGACATTTTAGCCCGCAGAACTGCTGTTTTTTGCACCATTCTCTGCAAACTCTAGAGACTGTTGAGTGTAACAAATCCCAAGAGATCAGCAGTTTCTGAGATACCACCCTGTCTGACACCAAAAATCATTCCACGATCAAAGTCATTTAGATTACACTTTTTCCCCATTCTGATGGTTGATGTGAACATTAACTGAAGCTCCTAACCCATATCTGCATGATTCTGATGAGTGACACTGTGGGTTTGGGTAAATATGCCCATGTGGCCTGCTGCTCCCTCAGAATGGTTTTGAACAATGTGTGAATGTGTTCTTGAATCATTGATCTCAATAAGAAAAGGTGTCGATCTGAGTTCACCTGCAAACCTCATTGTTCCTTTTTTGTTCTCATGAAGGAACCCAGGATTAAAATGAACCCTGATTCAGGTCAGTACTGGATTAAGCCATGGAATTACATTGATATCACACATTCATTAATCATTCATTCATCTTGAAATGCCAGGTTTCAACTGGTGCATTTTAATATACTGTATTTTTTGAATATACATTTTTCTTGAAATTTCTCAAAGTTTTTAATCTAAATTTCTTGACAGGTGGGGAAGTTTCCCAGAAGACCTTTGACTTTCTGCTCAAAAAGGATTTCAGGAATTTTCGACAGTCGCTGAAGATGGATGATGTGTTGGAGCTGTACGAGGAGAACTACACCCTCCTGCACCACACCGTGGTGAGCGGAGACGCCGAGTCGGTCGACCTGGTGCTCCGGCAGGGCGCGGCCGTGAACTCCCAGAACGCCAAAGGCTACACGCCCCTCATCATCGGCATCCTCCACCAGCTGTACGACATCTGCACCCTGCTGGTGAAGCAAGGCGCCGACGTCAACCAAAGCGACGGCGAGGGCTGGACGGGCCTCCATTTTGTGGCCCAGAACGGCAACGACAGGCTGGCCCGGCTACTCCTGGACCACGGGGCAGTGTCCGACGCCCAGGAGAAGGACAGGTGGACGCCCTTGCACCTGGCGGCGCAGAACGGGCACGAGAACGTGGTGCGGATCCTGCTGCCGCGCACGGCCACGCATGACCACCAGACGGAGAAGGACGGGCTGACGGCCCTGCACATGGCGTCCTCCTACGGCCACCTGGGCATCGCCAAGCTGCTGCTGGGCAAGGGGGCCGACCCCAACCGGCCGGAGCGCGGCGGCTGCCACGCCCTCCACCTGGCGGCTGAAAAGGGGCACGTGAGGGTGGCCCGGCTGCTCCTGGAGAGCGGGGCCCAGGTGGACCGAGCGGACCTCCAGAGCTACAGCGCCCTCCACAGGGCGGCCATGAAAGGGCACACTGCAACGTGCAGGCTGCTGCTGACGCGGGGGGCCAACCCAGACCTCAGGACCCATCAGGGGTGGACGGCCCTGCACCTGGGGGCCCTGAAAGGGCACTCGGCCCTGCTCCCACTGCTGGAGGAGCACGGGGCCAACTTGAACGCCCAGGGGGAAAACGGGTGGACGGCCCTGCATCTGGGCTGCCACCACGGCCTGCAGGAGGTGGTGTCGGCGCTGCTGACAGTGGGGGCCGACCCAAACCTGGCGGAGGACGGCGGCTGGACCCCGCTGCACCTGGCCAGCAGAGCCGGCTGCTTCCCCAGCGTGCTGCAGCTCATCGCCCGCGGCGCCCTGATCAACGCCCAGAACGCCGGCCAGGCCACACCTCTGCACCTGGCGGCCTCCAGCGGCGCTGTGGCCATCGTGGAGGCCCTGCTGCTGAACGGGGCGGACCTGGGCACCAAGGACGCCGCGGGCTGTACCGCCAGGAAGCTGGCCACCAATCTGCACAAACACGAGGTGGTGCAGGCACTAGACAGCGACAGCGTGTGACGAACAGCCCCGCGCAGGCTCGCTGCATGGAAACCACAGTGTGCCATCAGTTTCCGTGGTCATCTATTCCCAGCTAACAGTCTAACAGTTCATGAATCCTGGGGCAAAATCTTTGTGAATTAAACAGTCATACATTTCCACGGTGAGATATTACACCCTGTTTCATACTGAATGTAATTCTTAAAGATTGTACTATATTTTCCTATATTTTATCATTTTGTGTAAATGTTATTTTGCAAATGAGTTGTGACTCCTTGTAGTTAGTTGTGGCCTCAAAATCATACAGTGACTTGACAACTCTGACTGGTTTTTAGACCATTCTTTTAAAGATTTTTAATTATTTTGATGGATAAAGTGGATAAATTATATCTGTTTTAAGCCATTTCGGACAGCAAGGCAGAGTGGACTTTTATTGAAAACAGTGGACTTTTTATAGTGTAGCTCCAAGCAAATGTCTCAAGAAACAATCAGATCTGAATGTATACTGTGTGTAAACACGTTTTTATAGGTAAAGCCATAATTATTATAAAATTGACTATATTATAATATTGTTTATAAGTGACTATGGGATTTACATACAAACATTTCTGAAGAAACAAACCATTAGCAGAAAAACATTTGCAATGCACGGTAAGGTCGAACACAACATAACAATCTGGAAAAGAAACAAGGGTGTGAAAACAATGAAGACAAATTAACGGAGATGTCGAACACGTGCGAGTGCAGGGAAACAGGTAACGAGACACAGGTGAATGACGACGGAAAGGGAACAAGGACAAGAAATATTAAAGCAAAGGCAGGAAATACACAACACTAGGATATAGGAGCACGGAGTGCGACATGAGCACGCTCTGTTTTTGTGGATTACGCTGCATGCTGGCACACTTTGGCCTGCATTCAGTCTTGATTTGCAGTGAGGGGGCATTAATGGGACAGCTTTGCCTTACCACACTACTGAATCTTCCTACTGAGCATTTGCTATGTTTTGTTAATGTTCCATTTGACCTTCTTCTCATATCACAGTTTCGCTTTGGAGAATAATACTCTGTGTCTTTAGCATGCTTGGGATAAAAAAAGCTGTTACCAATTGAAGTCTGCAATTTGGGAGAAAACAAAAGCAATCAAAAAGAATAATCTCGAAGAATAACAGCAGCCTGCATGCATGAAGGATAATTATCCACTGTGTGGGGTAATGAGATAAGAGCCCTTTCATCAACTGTGAAAAGCCTCAGTAATTACAAAATCTACCATTTACAAAGTGATAAAACTGTCCAAACACATAAAAAAACTGGGGGAAAATGTGTTGTGTTGCTCAAGCAACCAGTAGTAACCGCCTACAGGATGTGAAACTCAACACAAAGAAATTAAACCTACTAGAGACATTCCATTAATTCTCTCGAAGTTGCCCCATGCAATACTTTCTCTTTTGGCAAGCACGTTGTCTGACAGCATTTATTTTTAGCCCAGCCCATTATATTCATTTCCAGCCCTAAAATATGGCCCCAAAGCTGACCTTCCTCAGGGAATTGTGTGTGCTACACGGGTGAATGAGTGAGTGTATGTATGTTGAGGACGTACATTCCAGTGCATCCAGAGAGAGTGGTGAGTCTCGAACATGAGCGTGGGCCAGCGTACATGTCTAATAGTTCAGGCAAAAGCACATATTCAGCTGACGCAGAGAGATTTAACCCCTTCAGTATCACCCCTTTTCTTGAAAATGACATCCCAAAAATGAAATTGACAATAGGCATAATCCTGGTGTCGATGACTGAAAACTAACCAAGAGAAAAGAGAATTTCTAAATCAAAGTTACAGATGCTCAGAGTCTGTTTTTGAGTGGATACAGATTATTTTGGCGCACTTAGAAACACAATGGAGCCACAGCCAGAACACCGGACAAATCCTCTTTCAAATTTGATGAGAATATCATTCTGCAAAGGATTCTAAAAAAGACATTTGGAGACTCCAAAAGTACACATGGAAACTAGATAATATTATGAGTCGTATGACATGTAAAATACTGTATTTTGCTTAATAAAGTATACAACACTTTTTATTCTGAAAAAAATCTGTCACCCTCCCTCTACCTCTCGCTCTTCTTGTGCTCTCCTTAGATAGTAACAGGTTGAGAATATTGTAAAGAATAAATACGATAATCACAATAATAACATCTTGCATACTTATTGAGGTCCATTCATTGACGCTTTTTGTCAAATACCCAAGCCACATCAACAAGTCAAACACATTCCACAATTTACATGCTTTTTATTATTCAAAGGCAGGCTTGCTCCTTTTTAAAAGCACACTGAATAATGACACAATATTTTGAGAATGTATTTAGATGAACACTGATATAAAATGGGGTCACGACAATAAAAATGCACTCTACTGTGGGGACAAAGGTGTTTTCACTAGCCAGTTCTAGGTTCAGCTGAAGTTATGCTGCATTTTTTGCTCACGGATAGGGATCACACTTTTAACTGTACAACAGGATTACTGATACTGGTCAGAGAAGTTTGTACATGGGCTCTTCTTGTTCCAGAGAGCCTGGGGAGCCTTTTGTTTTTGTCAAAGTATGCAGCGGCGAAATGGAAACAAAGATAATTCCAACAGAGAACTTACAAGTAAACAATGGACATGCTATCAACATTTCTCTGAGTTAGCACGTTTTTAGAATTGCATTATTATGCATTTGGTTTGCTGGATCCTTGCCGTGAAAAGGAAATTGACATTACCTTATTTTGTGTAGTATATAGATTTCCAAAATGCAGAGAAGGCAAATGCCCCCCCAAGCTTGTTTTGCCACCCACATGTTACAAAATAAGGAACTGTTAACTATAACTGTCGCTAAAGCAATGGCATCTTAAAACAGATTATTTAGCCAGGTTGCTGTATCCCAACTGTACCCATGGCAACAAAGCAGAACATAGTTTTCACATTGTGGATTTTACTTTGCTTCTTCTTACCCTATCAGAGTTTCTGAAAGCCAAGCGGAGGATAGACGATTATGTCACAACAAGATGAGTCCACTCACTGCAAGATAAGTCCACTCACTGCAAGATAAGTTGTTGCTGATTGTGGTGCTGACAAGAGTATTGAAACAAATTTAGGGGCGTTTTGTAATATCTGTTGTGTTAACTAACTTACTCAGGTTGGTCATGTCGATAAAAACAATGCTGCAGAACAACTGGGCTGCTAAAACATCTTTCATCACTGTAACATAAGCTAACGTTACTTTGCAACCTAGATAGGCATCTAGCTAACTTCTTAAAAATGTCTGCTGTTTTGTGTTTCACAACAAAAATAGGTAATTTGCTGATTATTTAGTGATAGCTAGATTTCGTGAAGGGTTAAAGAGACAGGTGATGGGCTGGTTGAGCATTGAAATCGTTGAAGCAGTGCTGCATAATGACATGCAATGACAACCATGGCCTTGGCCGTTGGAGAAGGTTTGTAGTTGAGCATGAGTTCCTGGATGAGCTCTGTTTAAGCCTAGCCCAGCACAGTGGAAAGATCCCAGGAACCCTGGAAGTAAGTTTAAAGCACTAGGTTTGGCCCACAGCGGAAAGGAGCAATGGCAAGAGTTTTGAGGATGGGTGGAAAAAGTATTTTAGGTATTTTTAAAATACAAAAATACAGAACTCAAATTCAAATACATATATCAGAAATACTGCCCATCCCTGCCTGGTGGAGACTTCGTTTCAAAGCTGAACAAGAGTAGTGGCCAGGCTACACATTCAGATCTAATGCGACCTGAAGTGAGATTCTTCTATTATCTGTGGTAAAGACGGGAAGAGACTGATAAATGCCATGACATCCAATTAATATTACATGTTGCGCATGTGCACGTGTGGTACAGTAACAGTAGATAGCTACCAATAGCCATAGTAGATAGCCATGGTGACGTAAGATGGTTACATGGCTGCACTGAAAATGGCCACGTAGCTAATAATTAGCTCAGTGGATTGCATAGTGCCTACAGGGAGGAGGAGAACTTGTGAACATGAACATATACACACACCTAATTTCAGACATGCAATTTCATTGAAAGTCAAGATCACACTTTGTGTCTAAAGCAAAACTATTTTTAAAGCCATATCACAAACCGCAAATATTTCCTTTTTGTATATCATGTCCTAAATTGTTTGTGTGGTCTCCTTATGCTTCTGGGGGAGTAATACAATTAGATTTCTTGTAATCCTCCCAAACAAAGGAACATAGGAGCCTAGCAACCATGCCTGCCAGTGGGGGTGGGGGGGAAGCTGCATGAACAACAAAAGAGAAAGCTAATACAGCAGCTTGCTTCAGAGGAAGTTAATTCAACCACTTCAGTGAATCCATAGTACCAGTAGCCATATACCGTATGACAGAGGCTTGCACTATGGTGACATACCTTTTAAAAAGAATTCCTGTCTGACATGGTGTCTACACCTGCGGCATGCTCCCTCATGGGAGTCCCTGTGTGATCCAAGGCATGTGGGCCTGGTGAATTTTGCCTGTGCACAGCATTAGGAGCTTCAGTTTGAGGATTTGAGTGACAATGGCTAACAGCAGTCACACTGCAGCAGAAATGCATTTCACACTGCTGTTAGATGACTGCCTATGCTAATGCTTGTGACGTCTATGAACAGAAGTGGTTGGGCAATTTAGAATCCATTAGCAGTACTTGTGGGGTACCCAAAAATTAGGCTACTAGCTTTATCATGAAAAATACAATTAGCTGTCAAGTGGTTTGAACTGGACCGCTGCACACCAGGCAAGATAGCAGGGAAGAAGAGGACAAATAATACCTTCATAATAATTACTTATTAAGCTCCACACAGCTTTATTGTCAGTTTTAAAGCATGTCAATTTTCTTGCCTTTCATTTGCAATCATTTTGAGTTAGTTATAAAGGTGTCAAAAACTGCCACATCTATATATAATAACCTTTTTTTAATTCAAAGTTGGGGATTATGTGAAGTTTAAGGTGCTCCCAACAACAACAAGAAAATCATATAACAGCACATATCCACGCTAATGTCATAATGGAAGCATCTCACGAGTGTCTTAGATGTTCGTTGTTCCCAGTGGTGCCTCCAACAATCCAGACAGCGAAGGAGACACTGCTGACACAGCATCCATATGGGTTGCCGGTTTGGGTTGCCGGTTTGATCCCGCCCTGGATGTGTTGAAGTGTCCCTGAGCAAGACACCTAACCCCCAAAAGCTCCTGACGAGCTGGTTGGTTCCATGCATGGCAGCCAATCGGGTGAATGAGAAGCATCAATTGTACAGTGCTTTGGATCAAGGCACTATATAAATGCCATAAACCATTTACCATATATGCACAACAACGCACAGCCAATCACCGTATGCATTTGTCAGTACTTTTCTGGCATGGGAGAACATGCATGTCATGAATAATGGCTACTTGTTCACTGAACCAAAGAAAGAATGAAAGCACTGCTCTGGCTCGGTGTCTCCTCTATTTAGATCCACAGCACGTACTCTTACTGTCAATTATATATTTCCAGAGAGAAATATCCTTGAACATTCTCAGAAATACACACTAGAAATCGATCCTGTTCGTCAAAAAATGGATCCTTGTTGCATTTAAAGTTCCTTTTATTTGATAACTGAATATGAATGTGTTATAAATGGCCAGCAAGTATACTGTATGCAGGCATATGTTATTAATTAAGCACTTGTTTTCAGACAGACTGCCCAGGGCTATATTCAAAACTAGCTTAAAATCAGATTCCAGTCCAGGCCATCGTGGGTTCAACAGCCCAGAGTCTGCCTCAGGACAGAAAATTAAATGTATTAAAAGTTTCTTAAATTTATTTCTAAATTATTCCTCCTCCTCCTCCTTTTCCTTTTCTTCTTCCTCTTCTTCATTCCCCTCCTCTTCCTCATAAAGTTTCCGGGTCATGCCAGTTATTAACCTGGCACAGACAGTGTGACTCCAGGCCTTGAAACGGCACTGAAGTGGAAAGGATTGGAGCCTGAGAGTGCTGTCTCAGTCTTCACGGTCACCTCTGCCCCGCTGTGGAAAACTGTTTGTTTGTACCTGATCACTGGCGTCCCTGTGGATCTCATTTTCCAGGGCTGAGGCTGTTTTTCCCCCGAGCGCATTTTCTTCCTCTCTACATCCACTCAACCGCATAACCACCACACATACCCCAAATCCACCTTCTCCATAACCACACAGCCAAATACCCAGTGCCCACCATTAGTACTGTACCACAATTCATCACCTTTCTCTATCATTGCATGGCCAAAAACGGATTATATACCTTCTGTACCTTACATTACAATAGATGTCCCTCTACACAACCAAAGATAACTACCATAGAGTTGAGTGAATAAAACACAGCACCAAGAACTATGTATGTGGGGTAGTGTTCAGTTTTGCTACCGGTACCAACTTTGGTACTTCATATAGATACCAAATCGATACTCGAGGGGGGAAATTAACCTGGATTGTCTCATAAAATGAAACCGAAAATTTTCCCCAAAAGATATATTTTAAAAATTGCAAAATGAAAATTACATGGAAAACAATGACTTATTAATATTGTCTAATTAAACCAAGACATGTAATGTACACACATTCAGGTTTGAATTATCTCTGCTTTCCCACTGTCTCAGACCGTCACACTGAGTGAACACAGCAGACACAGCACACAAGTGACTTTCACTAGCAGTATCAGTCTCTATTTATTCCACAGTGGGTAACCAACCCTGTTCCGGGAGATCTATGTTTTCACTCCAACCCTAAATCATTCTAAGCTAGAGATTTGGTTAAGCTGCTATTTAGTAGAGTCAGGTGTGCCAAACTAGGGTTGAAATGAACCTACAGCACAGTCTCTCGACCCAGACACAAAACTGGCCTAAAGCACGCAGAAACTTGGCAGAGCCACTCTTAAAGAAGCAGTGTTTTTCAGTGAATACAACATAAGCAACCATAGTACATTTTCCTTCAGTATTGAAATTAGAAAAATGCTGGTATCATATAGTTTTACATTATTGGTACCGCAATAACATTTTAGCGCCGATATACTGTACTGTGTGGGGTATGTTCCCTCTCCACCCTCCTCCTGTGTGTCCTGGGCTCTCTCACCTTTTCCTCCAGCAGTTCCCAGAATGCACAACAACCCTTGCCAATCAAGAAAGTCTGCTGCTGCTGCTGCTGGTACTCCAGTCTGTCATGTGCACTTTTTGTGTGACTGTAAGAAGACAGCATTGCCTCAGGGTATCATTCAAATACCTGGGAATATAACAGAGCTAGGGTGCAGAAATATTCTGATATATTCATGGTCATTATGGCAAAACCCTCACCATTTCTTATCAATCTGCCTTACTTACCACTGTATTCTGTAAGCTAGTATTTTTTTGTACTTACGGTGAACAATCTGGCAATTTGTTTTGAAATATATTTGCCCAAGGTAACTAGTGAAGGCCTCTTTGTTCCTCACTGTTTGTTCAGGCTGAAGCAATACCAATATTTTCTATACAAAGTGCGAGCACTTTCTGTCCCTGAAGTGTATTGCAGATAACAACAGATCAATGGATACAATGGATTTGGGCCAGAGTGCACACATTTCTATGATCTTTAAGGAGCTTGGTAATCCGAGTTGGCACACTAACATCATGTTCAGAAATCCATCCACAGAGGCAGAATACAGAGCACAGTTAGCTCCCTTGGCTGCGGACCTTGGGCATTTGGCTCAACTAGCTAGTTGTATTTATAGTTGTGCCATGGGGACCGTGAGGAGAATGGGTTTAAACTCGCAGCACACACACATAAATGCAGTGTCATTGAAGTGGCATGAAGATGCTGTTGATGCAGGGATTTACACATTGAGTTTCAGTGTGTTATCATGTGCTTTATTTATTTATTGAAAACCATGTTCATCCTTTTTATAGTCATCATTATTTCCATTATAACCAGCTATTAGAAGATCTTTTGAATCAGGAACTGCCTTTCTGCCTTTGGGTTACCTCAAAACCAAGTTCCAGCAACATTTTTCTTTAATGTTGACCTACAGGTAATTGAATGGCCAATATCAACGTTCTAAACTGAGAGCGGGGGAAAAAACATTTATTGTATTTAGGAGATGGCATTTATTTGAAAGTCAAACTGAAGGGCAAAATGTTAATTAGATTTATTTTTTGCATGGGAGTGCACCGCCCACATGTGGCTGTACCAAAGGGGTTTCCCTGCTGTTTCATATTAACCCTGTTCACCCTCCTGTTCCATAAGCCGGTATTAAAGCTACCTGTCCCTTTATAATACATCCCTCAGAACAAACACCAAAAGAGGGAGACAGACACAATTAAAAAGATTTCAAATCACAGATGCTCCAATCCAATGATCTAAGTTTCCCTAGTCAGCATGTATGAAAATATGTTATTCACAATGCGAAAGCCAATATTGTGTACCCAAATACCTGGAGTATTATTTTTTTCTGTGATGATATTCATCATGTAATTACATGACAGTCTGAAACTCTGCTGATAACAGGGTGATGAAGATAAGGATTATGGAATATTATAGCATAGGCAGGCTATGGTTGAGTTCTAAAGCTTTTCAGAATCCTCCTAATTACAGCATTTACTTTTTAATCCCAGGTTGTAAAGGCTGTTTGTTTGTCTCTGAGAAAATATTTGTCACTACACAAGTGTGATGATTTATGGATGTACCAAAATGTCTTTAAAGCTACACTGTGCAGGATTTCTAGCCTTGTTGTGCTGCTGTGTTTACAATCAAAGTTTCCTCTTCTGTCCCCAACCTCTGACCACCCAGCTCCATTTTCATAATTTAAATCCATTTTTATTTTTATATCTCTGTTTTTCCGATAGCTGTCACCATGAAGGAAAAGCAGCTCCAAGGTTGACTCTGGCTCGTCATTGCACTTTGCTGTATTTGTGCTTCTTCACCTTCACCACTGCAGTAGCTAGCAAGCTACAAATGCTAGCCATCTCGCTGAAATCTGTCCAGAACTGTCCCAAACGTACAGGCAGAGGAGCATAGAACTGGCAAATGCGTGCAGAAACAGAGATTGCCAATGCATCACAGATATGACCGAGCTTGGTTATTTCATAATATTTTCCAGGTAAAAATCCCGCATAGTGTGCCTTTAAGTTCAAAAGCAGTTTTCTAATGGATTGTCATTAAGTGATTACAAGCCATACACTCATTTTTATTGCATTCTATTTTCTTCAGGTCATGGGCACTGTGTTCAACCTTCCTGCTCTAATGCAGACTGAACCCATTGGGGGAAGAGACTCAGGCCAAATGGCTGTGTGAAACCAGCTGGCACTGGACTAGCTGGTCTTTTCCACTTCCATTTTCCCATTTTAATATTGTTTTTGGAAGTCATATATCATATCCATATATCTGCCATATTAGACCTTGACCTATTAATAAGCTTTTAGGTTAATTTGGCAAGGCACCAGTGCATTGCGCATAACATTTTCCATTTTCACTTTTATCTTGGTAGTTTATTTTGTATATAATGTGTGCGTGTATTTCCACATGACATGGAAAAGGACTTAAACATTGCAGTAACAATAACAATTACAAAGGAAGCTACACAGGCGAGTCACATTTTGTTGAATGCCAATTAGCAATAAAGTATGTGTCAGTATATAAAATAGGTCTGAACAATCAGCTATGTGACTTTCCAAGGTGACACGAGGCAACTAACATAATTCCCAAATTGCAGGTGCATTTGTCACAAAAACGGCACATTTGTTTAATGAAGCAAGGAAACAAAAGAGATACTCTTATCCAGAGCAACTTAAACAGCTTTTCCATTTCTTACATAGTATCCAATACAGCTGGATACATACTGAAGCAATTCAGGTCAAGTTCCTTGATCAAGGACACCAGGGCAATGTCCAACCTGGGAATGAAACATGCAACCTGTAGGTTATAAGCCCTGTTTCCAAACCCTTATACTAGCCTGCTGCCCAATGGTCTAGTAGGATCTGATGAAAGCCAAGGGAGGCCTTCAACCCATATTGCCGGCTGCCAACTTTTGGTGGTGGATCCATAACGGTATGGACGTATAAAATCCATGGTTTAGAAAGTAAAGGCCTTGCCACGTGTTTCTTCATCCCATCAACTCTGATTTCACTAATTAGTGCTACCTCCTGGCTGAAGTGCTGAGCAATGTGGCAAATCCAGGTGGTCGAAACAAAATACTGGGGAGGACTCGTACTTTCTGAACCCGGGTTTTACACCTCTGGTATGAACAGCTGTGTCATACGTGAGTCAGTGGGTGAGATGCTTGCTCAGTGTGGTACCATTACAGCCAATTATGAAGGCACTTTATAAGAATGCAGTAGGTGCACCCTATGGTGCAAACACAGTTTCCTCAAGCTGTCCCCATATTCAAAGATGATAACACCCCCCCGTTCACACTGCCACAGCACACACTTCCAAACTTGTACAACAGCAATCCAAGAGGGATTGAAGGCAAAGGGTGTTTTGAAGGGAAAGGCCCCAGTCATTCATAGCCAGGAGACTTCCAATGTCAGGCTGAGCAGAGTAGCTGCTAGTGTGTGCTGAAATGAGAGCAGCCCCATCCCTCACCAGACTACCTTACAGCGCTGCTCTGTGGGACTGCTGGTCACAGTCAACACTGGGACTGCAAAAGTCTGGTGCCACACAGAGTGAACAAACACATGCAGCGAAACACACAGTAGCATTCTCTGACTCACTCACGCTCACGTACGTTACACTGACACTGGCCCATTAACTACAGCATTAAAGTAGAAACTTGACATGTGTTAGAGGTTCTGTCTGCTATTTTTAAATTGACCTCATTTGTAAACGTTGTGGGCCTTGTGTCAAATGTAAGGGAGAGCAGATGGGGTTTTTTTCTTTTTACATTTTTTTTTAATCGTTCCCTAAGGGAAAGGGAATGTTATGGAGGACTGCACAAAGGACATTCATATTAAATATTCTCATTCAAAATAAATACTCGTCAGAATTCTTGTTATACAACCATTGGCAATAAATACACATTTTTCAGAATTTACTTACCTGATAGTAGATAACTGCAGTTCAAAAACAACTAAAAATATGACAGTTTGAATTCATTAATTCCACCTGCACAGTAATAAATGGTTTGTGACTAACAGCTTTGTGTGTTTTTAATGTTCTATGGACTGAACTTGTAGATAAGCAGAACAGAGGATGATGCAAATGGCTTTCATTTAAAATAATTTACCTTCAGCAGATAACAACTTAAAACCACATAAAACCACCATAAACCACTTAACACCAATCTTATTTTTAAGCCATTCTGGTAAAAGCCTGTTAGCATAGTGCAGACGTTATATTCAGGGGAGATGTTCCATTGTTCAATGACCTATATAATTTCAAATACAAGCCTAATATGAAAGGCCACTTCTTTTCATTAAAGAATAAAACATAATTTGAGAATCAGAAAACTAAGACTTTACCCATTTTATGATTTTAATTGAATCAATGCAGCCATTCACAGTAACTCCAGTCCTGTCTGCCTTACCAAACCTAAATAAACCTCTTAGTCTTTGAAGGTTTACCAGGCACAAAGTGGGGCTATAAACAACCCTCAATGGATATCAGATCTCCACACAGGAGCATATCTTCAAAAATAACAAAGGAAAAATAATAAAGCAAAATAACAAATAGTGTCCCAATGTAAGGATGCAACACAGCAGGAACACTCTAAATAACCGGTGTCACTATAAGGCGAGATAGTTGTGCATGCTGCAAAGATTCACAAATGTAAACAAAAGCTTATGACAGAGGTCGTAACAATATCACAACCATCACAACTCTCCTAACCTAATTTAAAAAGTAATATCAAAAGTAGTAACTATATGCATTGTAGTATTTTATCTTCTTCAGCCACAATTTCACTTTGGTGGTGGTATTTGAAAAAAACCTTCATGACTTTCATGACTTAATGACTTAATGTTATGTCCTGTTGATTTTGGATAAGAAATTAATGGTATATGACAGCTGCCATGAATTGCCCAGGTAGGAATCAGTGGTGGCTGAAATAAGTCACACCCACACAGCCTGCTGCTTGATAGCAGATGGCTTTGAGGTCCATAAATTGTGCTGAAAATTACCATTTATTCTCAACATCATGCACATGACTTCATTTATCCTGTCTGCTTGTCAAAAAGACATACTAAGAAGACATATTTATGTATGAAATTCTGCATTTTCCTTTCATTGTTTATGGCAGCAAGACACAATTTCAAGAATTTATAATTAAAGTACTTATAAACTCATTATCAATGTCAAGTCCGTAATTCTGTAACATTGTTTTTTTGTTTTTTTTGGCCAGCCAACTTCTTTTAAAACATGACATAAATAACACAGTGACAGCATAAAACTGTGCTAAAACATTATTATGCTTCATATCCCAAAATCTGCAGACAGCCTCGATTCCAGTCACTCAATCTCTGGTAGACAGTCAGATTATTTGGGATTTTGGGGGCGAGCACCGATCTCGGATGGATGGATGGCATTCCCAAAAATAGAGGGGTCATAATTTAATTGAATGAGATGTTACCTGGCCACTGAGGCTAATCTACAGATAGGACCCTGTAATTCTAATCTTATCAATTGTTAATATGCTAAATTATTTTTGGGCTGGCATAGATGACTTGGCAACTTCCTGGGCATGGATTAAAAAAATAAACAAAATAAAAAATGGGTCATAGGTACACTAATAACAGTCTCCTACCTTTCTGGCAAGGATGTTTGGGAGGACGGCATTCATTCTCTGACTCGCTCATCTCTGTGCCATAAGCCTCCTTCTCTCTCTTCCAAGGGACTTATTCAGCAGCACGCTACAGCACAGCAATGCTCCGTGTTTCATCCTGTAACATTTTCCACATAAACAGATTGCGTTTTGACCCAGATTTCAAATCTTGCAAACTTCTCAAAACAATGCCTGAGGCTGTGTGAGAGAATATTTTAGTCCTCTGAAACCTGCTAGCCTACCCTGTGGTGAATACAAGGCATATGAAGTGAATTTCTGTACAATGCGGCTTTACCAATGTTGTGTGCTGCGTGAAGCCAGTGGAGAGAAGATAAGTGAGTAGAGCTGTGTGCTAGTCTTGTTCTGACTGAATATCTTTTTTTAAATACAAATTTTAGGTGACAAAACAAAATAAGTAATTTAAAATGTTCCTGTACTTCTACAAAAGTACTTGTACATAGAAATTATATTAACACGATGAGCCCAAGTACAACCGTCTCCGACCAGTATTTGTAACGCAGTTGCAGAGAAAATGCATTACCCCCATTCTTGTGTAAGAAAATTCAGTCTAAATGTAGCTCATCAAACTACAGGCATGTTATTGAAGTGATGACAAAAAAAGCATTTCACCTAATGGCATTATGTTTCCAAAAGTGTATAATTTGTTAGGCACAAAACAACACAGTATTTTTTCACCTGTGTAACAAAACTGTAGCTTTTTCAATATGCATGCTCTGTTGCTTCTGTTGCACTTCGGCAAAAACAATTCTATTGAGCCAAATAATGCTGGGCGTGGAGTTGCGCGGCACTGCTGTAGTCAAAATGGACGTGGAGTTGCGCTGCGCTGCTGTAGTCAATAGTCAAAACTATTTTATTTTGTTTATGTCACTTTTAAGCTTGTGTCAAGAAAATGGGCGATACCTAAGGGGTTAAAGGACTCGGTCTTGCCAGGCTTTCCCAAGAAAACAAGCAGAACCATCAAACGATACACATCTGCTGCAGCCTTGCCAACTCCACCTCTGCCTCCCATCAGCCAATCAAAATAAGTGTACAATATATGTGGGACAGGTCTTCCGAGAGGGTGGGGATTATGCCCTAAATCTTGACTGAGAGGGGAAATGCAGCGATAATATTCAGCACAGTGGGAGTCAGGGGCTGGAAAATCACTGAAGAAAAGGTCCTGTTTTTTTCCCTCCATCCTTTAAAGCCCTGCATCAAGTGTGAGAGAGGGTATCGGGGGATTGAGAGTTGTGCAATTGGTGGCAACGGTTTTATGTTCTGGCCACCAGCATTTTCAATTTTTCCATAAGCTTTTGCATCCCTACTGCTCCCTGAACATGTTTCTCTCTCACTCCTACAGTTGTTTCTGGAGACGCACTGTTATTATGACTGAGGGTTCTCTTCAGAGCTGCTCAAACAGCACCTGGAGACCCTCTCTCATCAATCTTCTACAAACTGCCCTGGACAGCCAGGCCCTGATACAATTTATCTCCGAGTGGATTTCTCATCTCGCATTACTGCCAGCAAATTAAACATTAACGTTACGTTACTGCAGAGAGATTTTTATAAAAATCCACAGACAGCCTACCCAGTGTCACATCTATGCATATCATAGAAACAGCCTTTCACACAAGCTTGTCTATTTTATGAATTTCCCAGTTTAATTAACGTCTTCTTTGCGGTGAAATAAACACTGCAGTGCAATGGCACGAATTATGGCGGGCTACAAACCCTTGACACTAGAAAGAAATAGGCCTGCTCTTGCAAGTATGTGCAAACCCTCATTTCAATGCCATAAGCAAGTAAACTAAAGTTATACATGTTTTGGGAGGGGGTCATACTTACCAATACGTAGTTCTTGTCAGTTCCAAGGGCATAAGAAGTTCGAAGGAGCCGCTTTCCTGTGTAATTTTATCAAAATATCTCTGACATTGTTGCAGTCCGTCCTGTCCGTTAGTCAGGCGAGTTCTCTCTCAACAAAAAGAGAGAGGCGTCTTGTGCATTAGAACGCAGACAGGTGTGTTTATTAGTTTAAAAACGTAAGATGTAGCTACTGATGAAAAAAAAAACCGAGTCGGAGAGTCTTGCTGGAGTGAACTTCAGGTCGCAACTCCGCATGTTTATAAAACAACACACGTTGCAGCCATAATAAATAAATTGTTGTTTCTCTTTTTACGTTTTAGAGCGCCAGGCATTGTTTGTTTTCTTTCAGCATTAATTAAAAAGAGGTCGACGTAAATTAACGTATTCGTCAATAAACACGGATAGATCCATTGGGAAGGGAGGGGAAGGGGAGTCGGATATACGCAACCCAAAGCGTAATTTATAAGAACAACAATGAGATATAAAATTGATTCATACACCATTTACAGTGTAAGCCAGTCTATCAAGGTTGCATATTCTGTGGCAAATATTATTATTTAGCCTAGTTATTAGCCTACATTTTCAATTTATTTTTCTCTCATCCAGGGGGAACCCCCATGGTGTAAAATTCAGTTTTTTTGGGCTCAGAAACCCAGTCACCCCATATAACTTTCTTTATTGCTTGATTTCTGTGTGATTCCTTGGCATGGTTTCACAGATAATGACACTTGCTTGATGTGCAGATCCAATATTTTCATTCCCTGCAATAAATTGGCAACCATGTAGCTCAAGGGATCTGAGAGATTCTCCTCCGCACATAGGCTACATCACCTTCTGACCTGTGTCTTTTTCATTCATGTTTGATCATTTGACTGCAGAAAGCCTCCTGCTCAAAGATAATGAGGAAAGCCATTGTTCTTATGATTTATGTATTCTGGTTTAATCCCTGGACGGGCCCCTTGCATAAGAAGATTCCAGGACCCTGTTGGGTGAAAGTGTCTGCCACAGGAATGTATTAAGAGAATTAATGATCACACCATTTTCATGCAGTATCTCAGCTTTTTTTTAACAGTAGATAATTTAATGGAAGTACCCTCTCCCCTGAGATATATAGAAGAGAAATTCAACAAGCATCACTGGGCCAAATGCAGTCTGGGATAGTATTTGGTGACACAATATAGTAAGTCATTGCTACGCATACTTGTACATGTTTAGCTCATATTCACAATTAAAAAAAGAACTTGCCCCCTGGTAGAAGTACTTAAAGAATGATGGTTTTCAGTATACAGGAGGCAAAGCACTGACTTGAACTAGACCTGCTCAGCCTCAGTACAAAGATAGAGGTAGAATGTTGATGCCAAGAGTCTCAATAAGGTATTGAAGCAGTCTCTGGCTCAACCAGCAAATTAAGTTGATAGAGATAAACTGCATACTTTAATAGTGTTACCTTTAAAGAGGGTACATTTTAAAGAGGGTAGATTACAGGCAACATGTCAACTGATTGTAGGTTTCCTTTGGTTAAAGTTTCAGAGTAGTCTAATGGAAAATCAATTGATGGATGTTATTGTGAAATTCATTAACTCCTAAGTAATTTGTCATTATCTCACAGAGAAACAGCTGTGGGTAGTTCCCCCAATGATGGTCTGTTGGAAAACCTTGCCGACCACAGACCACATGGATCAAGTGATTGCTTAAATATTGTGATCGATAAAGTCAAATCTGTTTTTTTATGAGCACACTGCACCACAGGAAGTTCAAATGTTAGCCTATTGGGTGTGAGGCCTCAGAGTCGGAGGTAATCAAGACTCCAAACATATCTGAGCAGCTGACATATCTGAGCAGCTGACAGTCTCATCTTCTACCACTGTGTCTAAGCTTCTGTAACTTTGTTTCAGTAATATTTAAAGTAATTTCAGCCCCCAGGGATCATCTTTCAGAAGAGACCTGGTTTATACATGTTTCAGTGTTTAGGAATAGTAACCATTTTATTTTGGGTTTGTCATTTTCTAATCTTTTCGTCTTTTTTTATTTTTTTTAGTTTGTCATTTTCAAGCTTGTGTTAAGAAAAGGGGGCAAACCTTAAGGGGTTAATAATTATGAATAAATTTGAATCAATAAAAAATCCTCAAGTTCAACATTTGGCATTGTACAAATAAGTCACTCAAGAGAAGGTGGATTCAAGACTTTGATCTTCATGGCTTTCAAGCAAAGCAAAGACCTGGCAAAGTGCTTTATCCCAATCATTACCCAGGGAAGAGGTTTTCACAACTCAATATCCAATTTAAAAAGGCATTTGTCATCAGCTGAAGGATTACTCCATTATCAACAACAGTGATCATGAAACACAAAACCTGTTTTGTCACCTGTTTTAAAATGTTACCTTATACTCATATAAAGCTGGGTGCGCAATATAAGAATTTTTAAAGAATAGTTTTTTTAGGCATGGCAGGGCACATTATTTCAGGTCTGAAATAAATGCGACGATGTATACATACACTCAGTGAGCACTTTATTAGGTATTTATTAGACTTCTTGTCAGCTTTGACCAGTCTGGGCCTTCTCCTCTGACCTCTCTCATTAACTAGGAGTTTTTGCCTCCAGAAGTGCTGCTCACAGTTTTTTTTTCTCTCATTCTGAGTACATTACATTACATTACATTATTGGCATTTGGCAGACGCTCTTATCCAGAGCGACGTACAACAAAGTGCATATCCATAACCAGGGATAAGTTCGCTGAAAGACCCTAGAGGGAAGTACAATTTGAACTGCTACCTGTACAACAAAGATAAGGACGAGGGCCAATTTTTTTTTAAACAAGAGACAAACAAACAGAGCAAAAGTGACCAAAGTTAACTATCAAAACACTGCTTACCTAGCCAACTAAAAAATACCGATACACAAAGCAAGTCACAGAGACAACAATTAAGGTTCACAGGGAGGTAGGGAGGGATGGGGAGAGGTGCTGCTTGAAGAGGTGTGTCTTCAGCTTGCGTTTGAAGGTGGGGAGAGATTCTACAGTTCTGACCTCAACGGGGAGTTCGTTCCACCACCGTGGAGCCAGAACAGACAGCAGTCGTGAGCGTGAGGTGGAGGTTTGGAGAGGGGGAGGTGCCAAGCGGCCTGTGGAGGCTGAACGAAGAGGTCTGGCAGGGGTGTAGGGTCTGATGATTTTTTGTAGATAAGCTGGGGAAGACCCCTTAACTGCTTGGAAGGCTAGCACCAATGTTTTGAATTTGATGCGAGCCATGACAGGCAGCCAGTGGAGGGTAGTAAGCAGGGGGGTGACGTGCGAGTATTTGGGAAGGTTGAAGACCAGACGAGCTGCTGCATTCTGGATAAGTTGGAGGGGTCTGATGGCGGATGCTGGGAGGCCAGCCAAGAGGGAATTGCAGTAGTCCAGGCGGGACAGAACCATCGCTTGGACCAGGAGCTGGGTCGAGTAGGGGGTGAGAAAGGGGCGGATTCTCCGTATGTTGTATAGGAAGAACCTGCAAGACCGGGTCACCGAGTAAACTCTAGAGACTGTTATGTGTGAGAATCCCAGGAAATGAGCAGTTTCTGAGATATGCAAACCATCCTGTCTGGTACCAACAATCATTCCACATTCCATTTTGTATGAACCACAGCTCAACCTCTTCAGCATGTCTGCTTGCTTGCATTTAGTTGCTGCCATAGGATTGGATGATTACATATTTGCATTAACAAGTTCAGTCCGTAATTGGACAGTAGTACAATTTATTTTCTTTTGGCTCTGTTCTTTTGCAGCACATTGAATTTGAATGTTAAGACATAGCTTGAGCTGGTCAAACCATGTTGAGTGGGGAGCTGGTCTGAATGGATCAACCAGGTGTTTCAAAACCTAGTTTGAGCTGTTTTTTTCAGCAGGGTTCTCAGCTGTTTTGGATTAGCCAGGCGTATCCAATCGCGTCTTTAGTGCAGGTACAATAAATAAGCAATGCAGTTGCTGAATGTTGATTCATATTTGATCTGCAATGCCTAGTTTGAAAGTTTGACTACTTTCATTTACATACCATTATTATGTCCTGAACATCTGAAATGGGTGGAGGGGGGTTATGTATAAAAAGTGCTGTCATTTCTACATGGTATAACCAAAATGTATACCGTAAGCATAAACTTAATTACTGAATTATTTGATTACATGTATAAAATGGTTTGATTACAGAGCCAAATCAATAAAACATGTCTTTGACCCAAATTTTATGGAGCTCACTGTGTGTATATATAGAGGCTGGTTAAACTGATGGTGGCATGACACACTGTTGTCTGGATGTCTGGTGGGGCTTTGGATGGGACTTTAGACTTTATTAGTACATTAGAAAAACAAACACAGCAGCTGTCTCCAGCCCTAATGCTCTTTATTCCCAGGCTCCGAGGAGACAGCCTCTCATACAGAGCTTGTGATTACTAACACCCAGCTGCCTCAGCCAGACCTGTCCCTCCCATATCTCTCCCCACACAATTAAAATCTGACATCCCCGCCACAAATCTAATACATTATGGGAAGATTTAGATTGATATGGCTCTTCCCTCAGACAGATTATTTGGAAATGGCCATCGTTACTTACCGGGCTTGTGTAAGGCACCTTATCGATCGTCAAGCGGTTGTTTCTTGTTTGACCCTCCTTGAATGTGGCCTCTAATGCAATCAATGATCTGTGGTCCATTGATTCTTTCAGAAATGTAATTTCAAATGAAACCCTTGCCAAACTGACCCCAAAAACTATCATGCTGTACAATTTATGGGCATCTTATATCAAAAAACTACTTTGTTTAAGTTTGGCCCAGATTCAATCTAAGTTATTCTTTATACATGAAAAATTTGTTTTCATTTTGCCAGGGAGTTCAGTCGTCATAAACAAACTTTGACATTAAAGAAATGTGCTTGCATTAAAAAGAAAGTAACTCACTGGTTGCTTTAATTTGTCAGCCAAATTTACAGATAGGTGCCATTTGATTGCACTGAAGTTGACTGATTAATTCCATGTAGTCTTCTGTTCTCTTTTTTGTAGTCATTTATATTCAGATGATCCCTGAGGAAGTTTAGTGTGATAGCATCTGTCTGGTCTGTGGAAAACACAATCCATCATATTCACAAAAATATCAACCTATCACATCTACTGCATACTGCTTCCATTGTTGTTCCTTCAGGGCACACCTAAAATAATCCAAGTTTTTGCAAATTAAAGGTCAAATGAAAACAATCTATTATACCTGAACCTTCTTGTATGAATCATCACATTTTACATACCTAAATACAAATCTATATTCTGTAGCAACACAAATTGATACATTGGAGCAACATTTTGGGCCTCCACTGGGTAATATGCTCAAACATAAATGTCTAACTAAGTTAGATAATTATCAATGAATCATAGTCCATGTGACACATTGTCTCTGAACTGCAAATTAAGACCTATGAAGTGCAACAGCAGGCTAATTCACTAAACCCAATCTTTTATTCCTTCAGTGCTAGCTTCTTTTCCACACAATACAATTAAAGAATTGATGGAGTAGGACTGCAATGGCTGCGTTAAGTCTGAGGTTTATGGAGCACTTAATAACACTTTGAGAGCCTTGTTATCCTCCACTTACGTGTGTCACACAGGACTGTAAGTGAGAATAGATGGCACATTTATAGACTTACTAAATCAAACAACCATTTCAGCACCATGCAGCCCCATCACTGGCGTTTTCACACCAGAACCCAGCTCAAAGAACCTTTCTCAAAAGTGGGAGTGCAGCGGTATAGTCTAGAAGAGATATACAGGTATAGACTAGAATGCAAACTGGAATGCCATATACTGTAGTTATTAACCAGGATCATTTCAATTCTATTTATTTTTCTGGAGAACAGGCAGAGATTTCTCTGGAACTGGATGTGTCCATGCTGCAGTATTTTCCATTTGGGGCCTCTGTTGACAGACACATCCCATTGCGGCTCTGTTTGGTGCAGTGACGCCCGGGTGGGAAGTCAGCTCTGGCCAGGGCTAGGAGACCTGGAGGCTGATGCGGTGATGTCAGGATGGGTGAGAAAGGGCTCTTTATTCACTGTCAGAGCTGCCTGCCTAGGCCTGGCAAGCTTTCAGAACATACTGGCAGGGTGATCTGTAATCAGCTCAGGTGTGAATCTGGCCTTCACCTGGCTTGTTTAAACAGGCAGTTTGCAGTGAATCTGGTGCAGATTGTATCTTTCAACAAATGCTGCTGCTGCTCTTGGGTCTGTTAAGAATTGATTGAAAGACATCATGTTGTAATATTTATGAATGCCTTTCCTGCAAATAAAGCGTTTTTAAAACAACTATTTATCTCTTTACACTCTTCTCTGGAATGGCCAATTATTACTGCTCTGTCACCACAGTATCCTCCATCAATGCAGGAAAGCACAGGCAAGCACATTCCCAGCCACCACTTTCAGCTAACCAGCTTCAAAGGTGGATGTCTCATGCACATCTGAAATAGGCAGACTGCAAGTCCCTGAGTTGCTATTGCACAATGAGACGTGGAACACACTGTCGACAAGGAAGGATTCAATATCATGTGCCTCCCAATACTGAACTTCTAGAGAACATGCCACACACAGTTTGAACATGAAAGTGTACATCTGTGTAGCTGAAATTAATTTACAGTTTGTGCTGATTATTCTCATTTAGAAATTACTAACAGCAATTATCTTGAGATGAATTAGATGCAAACCAATGAAACAGATGAGACTAGAATAAAGAAAGAAATAAAGTATGACTTATGGAAGCAATATACAGTATATTATTTTAATTTTTTTCCTATAATAAACTTCTTTTAGTGGTTCTCATGAAATTTTATGGCTTAACCTGTCAGGTAGTGCTAATGAACCATAATAAACTGTCTAGCTATACACTCTAGAAACAATGAAGCTCTGATTTCTTTCATTCAGTTTTCTGTTGCATCACCTTTTTGTCTGTGAATTTATTTGAAACTATTGCTTTAGTTTCATTTCAAGTCACACGGCATAGTTGTCTCTATTAAAGGGTACAGATTAATTTAAGAGGTTTCTGAGATCATTCCGTAGTCAGTTCTTTGAGCTGAAGTTATACAGAATTTTCTTATACACGGATGGGGGTATAAGATTTTTCTCTGCAACTATATTACAAATACTGGTTAGAGACAGTTGTACTTGAGCTCATCGTGTTTGAGAGGGCCTATACAAAGCATAGATAATAGCATTTCTATGTACAAGTACTTTTGTAGAAGTATACAATGCCGGAACGGACAACAATTATAATTGATCCAAGGAAATTCTGAGTAAACAATGGACATTCTGGGCGGCACGGATGGTGCAGTGGGTAGCACTGCTACCTCACAGCAAGGAGGTCCTGGGTTTGAATCCCGGTCAGCCGGGGCCTCTCTGTGTGGAGTTTGCATGTTCTCCCTGTGTGCACGTGGGTTTCCTCCGGGTACTCTGGTTTCCTCCCACAGTCCAAAGACATGCAGGTTAGGCTAATTGGAGAGTCTAAATTGCCCATAGGTATGTGTATGTATGAGTGTGTGAGTGTGTGAGTGTGTGAGTGAATGGTGTTTGTGCCCTGTGATGGACTGGCGACCTGTCCAGGGTGTATTCTTGCCTTTCGCCCAATGTATGCTGGGATAGGCTCCAGCCCCCCTGCGACCCTGTTCAGGATACGCAGGTTAGGATAATGAATTAATGCATATATAATGTCTTAGTCCAATGGACATTCTATCAATGTTTCTTTGAATTAGCACATGTGTAGAGGGAGAAACTATTCTCCATTGTCTGCTGTACACTTGTTGTGAAAAGGACACTGACATTACCTTATTTCTTGCAGTATGTGGATTACCAAAATGCAGAGGTGAAGGTGAAGTCACCCCACACTTGTTTGACATGTTAAAAAGTAAGAAACAGTTGTCGCTAAAGCAATGGCATCTTAAAATAGGTTATACAGATAGAACCGTGAGTTTTCAAACGGTATATCCTTTTACCATAGTGATTTCACCCTGAAAAAAATGAATGAATGCAAAAAAACCCTCACCGGCCCAGCCCTGGGGTTAACAAAAGTGGTTTATGTAACAAAAACAAAAAAATATGAAGCATGCATAGTTACCTAATATCCAACAAGGGAGGTCTGCAAATCTTTAGATGCTATGTTTGAGTTGGCTTTTACATAATTTATTATTTTTCTTTGGTTTTTGGGGATATTTTGGAAGGGCACCTGATGTCTTGTGAGATATTCTATCCTCTCTGCATGGTGTTTTGCATTCATCTGTGTAGGTAATGTCAAACTAAAAAGGTTTCTTATCTCTATTTAGCAGAGTCCCACCCAAACCTTTTCCAAAAGATCTCTCCTTTGATTGATTAATTTGATGCTTAATTATTTACCCACCTGATTCTACTTACCTACCTGATTTAACCAATACAACTTGGGGTTCATTTATTTTTGCACCTGCACTAATTCCTTTTAAATTTTTTTTTTTTACTACATGCATGATTTCCTCTAAACCCACATAAGGAATTTGTAAATATAAACCTTTTTTTTTTTTTACATTTTATATATATATATATATATATGTTAGGTAAAAAAGACAAAGGGGTTCACATACAAGCAGCACTGTATGATGTAGGCAGCATACATATTACCACCCCCTTCTACATTCAATTTGACATGTGCTGTATTAAAAAACTAGAATAAAATCACCTGAAGCAGTGTTAAAGGGCAATGTATTATGTACCAGGCAATGCATTGTCCTGATGCTGAACAGGAAACTGCAGTTGTCATGGTGACATTTTTTTATATAGTATAAAATTGAGATCAACACTTGACATTTCTTATTATGGTTGATGAAAGGAAAATGTGATTGTGTTGATGGATCTATTACAGTCTGCCCCCCTGAGTGCTATGCATTCGAGCCCCGGCTCCACTCCACTCTGATCCCCACAGGATAACACGGCCTGTCCTGGATTTTCTTCTTTTTTTATCTTTGCATGTGAGGAAACATTGGAGGATGGCAGAAACCTGGAACTGAATTATCTCACTGCACTCTTCACGCTGCTATCAGAGATGAGTTCACTCACTCACACTCAGGACGACAGAGTAGCCCCTCCATGGTAATGAGGCAAAGTCAAACAGACAGCCCAGTGGCAGGTGAGAGAGGCAGCAGGCCCCTATGACTGCAGAAATTGCCTTCTTAACTGAACATTCTAATGCTGGTGTAACAATCACTACTGGTAATTGAAAGCAATCAATTCCTTGATTAATTCCTTGCATTTACACAGTGCTTTTCTCACCAGCTGGCAACTCAAAGCGCTTTACAGTGCTGGTGTCTAGTACCCACCTGGGTGATGCAACGGCAGCCATTTTGTGCCAGAATGCTCACCACACATCAGTGGAGGTGGTGAGCAAACAATTATTTTCCCCCAATTAAACCAGGGGATGATTAGGTGGCATAGCCAGGTTTGGAAATTAGCTAGGACACCGGGGAACACCCTACTCTAAGGAGTGTCTGTTTTACATCTCATCCAAAAGACGTTTAGCAATGGGGCAATGGAGTTATAGAACATTGACTTAGAATAAAACAAACCCCAAAAAGGGGTAACTGCTTCAGATCACCATGAGTGGGCACACTGCGCAATGCTCCTGCTGTGTAAGATGGCCAGCCACAGTCATGCTGATTGACAGCACAGGAATGGGCAAGAATAATCATGGGCTGTAACACACACCACTGAGCTTGCCTTGACTGGAGACATTTTCCTTGGGATGTCACATTAATTTTGCAGCAAATATTTCAACATGATAAAATATAAAACAAGCTATGAGAAATTGATTGTGTATTGCACAATTCTGTCTGCCCTGTCCCCTTACTTTTTTTTTCAAATATGGAATCAAATTAGTTTTTTTTTTATAGTTTATTACCAATTATTGCATCAAACAAAAGTGGAGAAAATTAAACCGATACCCAGAGTGACAAGAACAATAACAACAAAACTACAAATGGATATAACACTGATTCATTTTCACATAATGCCTTATTGCTGTGTGTATCAGTATGGGCTAGGCCTGTATAAAAAGGGCACTGTGGAGAGAACAGTGGCTAGATGTAATCAGCCAGGGCCCGAGTACCAATTGGAATCCGTTTTACACTTTTACAATAAGATGTTCTTCCCATTTTACTGTGCACCTGATCAAATGGATGCTCAAAAGTACTATTACTGCATGTCCAAATGCATTGACATTCAAATGACTATTATGTTCAAGATTCAAATTATATTTTTTATTTTACAATGCCGCAGTCACAGTCTGCCTTCACAGTATTTAGGAGAATCCTCAGCAAAGGGCTTTAAAAAACTCAGACAAAGAGCTTTAAAGACAGAACCCAACATAGTAATGGCCTTGCTTACTGTATGTCCAGAGGGACTCTTTGGTTTACGAGTGCTAAGCAGCTAAAGGACCGTTCTGTCAAGCTGACATGCACTTTGTTCTTAACTCTGCATGATGAATGGAATGTTTCCATCTTTTTTCTAATGCATTTAAAAAAATTAATACACATGATTTATTTATTTCTGTCACCCTTCTCTCAATATGCAGCTCTATGGATGAACATAATCTCTGTGCTAAATGCCACATACATGCTCTGCATAGTCTTAATGTGTACTCTAATCACAATGCCTTGCTTTGTAATGCTAACATATATCGTCTGAACAGATCCATAAATGGATATACAAATTCATGAATATAGATGCATTAATTCAAATTTTAGTAGCAAAATGGAAATCCCAAGACTATTTTGGGGCCAGGCCTGGCCTTCTACTGACCATCATTACAGGTTCTTAAGCCTTTGGGAGGAATGAGCAATTCACAGGGGTCTGAACAAACACTCTGTGTAATACAAACATTGTTAAGATATGAAGGCCAGTTTATAGTTAGGTGATGCATGATTGGATGACGGATATCGATACACTGTCCCCAACATTCCATTATCGCTCTTCTTTGATTTTCAATGCTGTCGCTCATAAAAATGTCAAACTAAGAATGCATCTCTGAAGGGGAGTCACTGCCAGCTCAATACATGGCAGCTTGTTGGTGACACTTCACTAAAGATAATTACAGATGAGAATGTTCTACAGTATAATAAGGTTGTCATGACAATTGAGCCAACGATGGGGTCAAAGTTCAATACAATTGATGTCTCAGTGATGGGCACAACGATGATAGCGAGGGCATCAAACCATCGATCGTTCTAGTCTAAACAACTAAAAATGGACTGACTATCAAATGTGATAATTGCTGGTGGCAACAATCATACATCGCCAAACTATAAACTGGCCTTGATACACTATAGTCTCAGCGACTCAGGGATAGATTACTGTGCTAGACTCCGCAGCGCAGAAAGGAAGCAGGGGATTGTTGTTTGTGAATCTGGCACAAGAGTACAGTCAGGATGGAGGGCATAAGAGCATACAGAATGTTTGATGAGGACAACAAACAAGTCAGCCAAGCTTTGTATTTTTTTCCAACTGTCTAGGCTAGACCATCTATCGTTGCATTAAGCCAAGACTCCAATGACCCAGCAGCCTCTTCTTCCACTGAGAGTCCTAATATGCAAGTCCATGCATTAATAACAACTGTCTCTGCGGACTATTTCAAGTCGAAAAAATAGTGCAAATAACAAATGCCCATCACAGCTTCCTCGGACATAAATAACACAGTTAACTGCAATTCCAGTTAAACATTCATTGGTCACTGAGGTGATTGTTCCTTTTACTTTTTTGCTTTAATTGCATTTTTTTTATCGCTAGTAGCCCTAGATATTTTTTAACAAGCATTGACATTTGGGCAGCACTTCTGGGAGCAGTGCACCAGAGTATAAAATTATTTATATTGGGATGGCAGGTATGAAAGATAACATGCATTTCATATTTTTTCCTTACACTGGCACAATAAGATGCTAAACTGAATTAGGCTTTATTGTGAAAGATGCTCTATGTGGAACATTTTGCAAGAATATGATGAATTGCAATATGTTTAATTTTTGACATGCCAAAACAATTGTATCTTTAAAAAACTTTGGACAGCAATGTACATATTTTTATGATAATTTTTTTTTTTTTTTTTTACCCACAAGGCAATTTTTTTCACCTTCTGATTTCCAATGTCTCTTTTGGACTTTTTTGGGCCAAGAGACTGGTACTCACAACAATGAAAGAATTCACACAGTTTTTAATGATTTATGCCAAGTACCCACAACTTTTGTAGCATTTGCATTTTTACTGTAATAGGCAAGGCACATAACCTGTATAACATGAATTTCCATATTTATGAAAATGTTCCCTGTGCATATTTCCATAAATCATATCTCCTTCACTGTGTTGTTGTAGCCATGCAAAACATTCTTGATGCTGACATTATTTGTTTCCACTCCAAGAACCCTAATGTACCTAATGCTAAAGAAAGATGTTTTAATGGCTGCACAGTAACTACAGGATCCAAGAGAAGGCAGAAATGTCTTACTCAGCATCTCCTGCATGCTCCTCTAAATTCTACACCCTCCTCAAATGAAAGATCAGACCTTTTATATGTTCTAAAATACTCAGTGAGCATTTTATTAGGTATGTATTAGCCTTATCTTTTAGACTTTTTGGTTTTCTGCTGCTGTAGCCTATCCACTTAGAGGTATGACGCATTGTGTGTTCAGAGTTGCTCTTCTGCATGCCACAGTTGCAATGTGTGGTTTTGTGTTTTTGTTTTGTTTACCTTCCTGTCAGCTTTGACCAGTCTGGCTCTTTTCCTCTGACCTCTCTCATTAACAAGGAGTTTTTGCCTGCAGAACTGCTGCTCACAGGATTTCTTGTTTTTCTCTCCATTCTGAATAAACTCTAGAGAATGTTGTCCGTGAAAATCCCAGGAGATCAACAATTTCTGGGTTTCTGAGACACTCAAACCACCCTCTCTGGCACCAATAAATATTCCACCGTCATAGTCACTTTCCTCCGCATTCTGACGGTTGATGTGAACATAACTGAAGCTCCTGACCCGTATCTGCATGGTTTTATGCATAGCACTGCTGCCATACTATTGGCTGATTAGATAATTGCATGAATAAGTAGGTGTGCATGCATTTAATTTCCAAGACAAAACAGACATCTTCAAGACATACGTATTTATAACATCATCATTATCCATGGCACAACTCGTTGAGGTAGCACAACAGCCAAGAAAGTGAAAAACTAAGATCAATGCAATCCTCTCATTATAAACACAATGTTTTTATGCCATGTTCATTGCAGGGATAAGCCATCTGTGGGGCCGTTAATGCTCTTAAAAATAAGATTTAAATCCTGGACTAATACAACAAAATATAAATACCAGCGTGAATGGTCTATTATGTTTATTTACATTTATTACATTTATTACATTTATTAAAAATAAATGTAAAAAATAAAACCTTTTAATTACTTGGTTATTCTCAGATGAGTGTGACCTCCAGATACATTCAAACAGTTCAGCTGCGTGAACCAGGCATTTATATTTCACTTTAAAAGGCAGTCTTCTTGCAATAAGATACACTTAATTTCTGTAGGGGGGAATAATCACCTGTGCACAAGCACAGACACATCCATAGTATATCAGCAGGGACAGCACAGCCTACACAGCTAGAAACACTACATTGATAGACAGACAGACATTTCTTGTTCTGATAATCTATATAAAATGTGTGAGTGAACCGATGTCTTGTTTATGGCAATACAACTCATGAAATGAATCCCTCATTTCTGTATTGAATAATTAATCAAGCCTTCAAGCTTGGTTTCTGCATATCATGCATATTATCCAAGAATAAACATTTTACAAAAATTCCTTTCAAGAACAATACAAAAACTGAAAGTAATACGTGCTACCAGAAAAAGAACAATTAATTTAAACATTTATTTTATTTACACAATATTTACAGTATTCAAAACAAGTGCACATACAGTATATACACACACGCATATAAACATTTACTTACAACACGGAAGCTTGTTTCTGATATGAACAAATTTTAGAAATCACTGACCACAAATACAAATGAGTGAGTGGTGCAAGATCACATTGACAAGACATTTTACAAACTGCAACACAAATAAACACATTGATTTCACCATTATTACCATTGTATTTGAAAATAGATTTAGTAATGTGTAAATTTACATAGTTTCAGATATGGCTAATTCTTTTTTATGAAAAAAATGCTGACATTCACATTAGTGAATGAGATTTTTAAAGAAAAAATAAGAATAATGAGGGGGGAAACAAATTATGACTATACTTCATTTAAACCAAAACAATATCAGTTAGCTGTTCAGGAATTTAGTCATCTTAACTTGGTACAACATGTTGCACCTGCCAAAACTTTGCAACATTACATATGCATTGTCATTGACATTCATGTTTATACATAAACCATATTTATTTCTTTGGCATGTACGTATATGGCATATTCCGATGGAAATAGAGCTGCATTATACGTGCCTGAGAGAACCTTTCAGTTACAGCTCGGCTATGGATACACACACATCCCATACAGCTGAAAAACAGCATATATCTGATAAACTGTATGTGGTTGCCTGTTTACACTTGACTTTTAATGTGTCGCATATCAAATTCTGTGTGATCACATTTCTCTGAGTTTGTGCACTCAGCGATCCCTCTGAGCTAAAGAGGAACTCTTTGGTGTCTCATGACTCCCCCATGCTACAGGATGTCATCTGGTGATAAAATGTAGGTGGGAGGGGAAAAAATGCCGGAGGGTATGATCCAATACTGGCAGAATCCAATCCATATACGATTTCTTATGATTGTACCACAATCACCAAATGGGACGCAAAACAAATTCCTTCCTGAAATCATATGTATGCTTCATGAAGACAAGTGACAGTGGGGCTGAAGTAATGTAGTATTTAGTTATATTACAGATAGAGTACCATTTTGTATATACCTGCTTGTTTATTAATTATTTTTAATTAATTATTAAAAATGATAAAGCAAAGTACTGTACAGTCAGAATGTAGTTTTCCCATATCAATTATGCTTTTCTCAAATAAAAAATTCCTTTCATATGCTTAACATATACTGCATTCATTTCAAATAACTACTTTTTAGCTGACTGCGGATACAGTAACATGATGATATTCATATCAGCATATCGTCAAAGTTTCCCAGTAAATGTGCTGATACAGTATATGTTGTAGCAATATAACAGTTATTCTAAATGTTTGGCTATTATTCATAAAACTGACATACACCTGAGCTGGTCAGTGAAGCATTGGAAATGTATGCAACAGTTAAAGGGATAGTTTACTTTCTGGTGTTCTTAGATATTCAGTTTTAGTGCATGTTTCTGATTGGCCCAGCATGTTTGCAGCGAAGGATATTTTAAATATGTACCGCAGATTCTGATGACCTGCTGGCTTGACAATGCCTTTTACAGGGGCATTGGTGTGTTTGTGGTTTAAGGTAAGAAAATGCACTTCAACCAACAGTCTATGTTCTCAACCAAAGGTTATTTATTTTCATAGCTAGTATGCATGACGATGCATGATTTAACCGTGCTAATACATGTAAAACCGTATAATACATGCATTTGGCTAGAGCTAGAAATGTCTTAACATTAGGCTCAGTTATATCATGAGCCAATAAAAGAATGTGGTAGCATAGGGTGTCAGCCTGTGAACTGATACAGTCTGCATAGCTAACGTTAGAGCTAAGTTCAACACCATGCATTTAGGCAACTGAGGTAGCTAATTTAGCGAATATAATAACTTGATTTACATTGAGTTATTTTTGAGCAAAAAAAAGTCGTAATGTTTTCTGTTAATTTTGAAAGGGTATAACACAGAAATGGCGCAATGTAACAATCCTAAAATCAGTAGTTGGCGAGCCTGTTGCCATTGCAGTAAACCTGCGAAATGGCATTGAGATTGGTTTTGAAATTGGTGAGATATTGAGGTTCAAAATGTGCCATCTCTGACTATAATACTGTATCAATTCATCACACATAGGAACTGCTGGGGCCAAATTAAAACACACTAAAACAGAAAGTGAACTACTGTATCCCTAAAAATGTCTCTCAGCAATAAACAGTGCTGTGGTTACATGTTCTGTGCTCCATCTTCATAATTTATTTCACTGCACAGTAGTCTTCAGGATGCACAGTGTACATGCATGAAATCAGGGCCTGCTATGGAAATGGTGTATTCACACATGTCCAGCAAGTTAATTTATTTTCTTTCTTTTTGTGTCTGCACAGTAAATAAGTACAATAAAGCACACTAAGTTTCTTACATTATACAAGGATGTTTCTACATTAGCCACTAGTTATTTTTACATCATTTATTTTTTTGTACATTCTCTGCATTTTTGTACAAAAAAAAAAAACATTCATAAGATGAGAATCCATGTGAAGGAACAATGCATCATGCATTGAATTTTTGTCACGGGCTTATTCAACGTTGCAATATATACATTTGATAGATTTATAGTAAGCATATACAGAAATTAAAATATATCACTGGAAATGTGGTAGTGTTAAGACGTCAGCTGGCTAATTGAGTGATCTTCATGAAGAGGTAAAGTTGATTCATCCATTTTAGCTTTTATATGTATATTCTTTTTGTATTGTTGAACACTTGAAAGCATCTGGATCCATTTTTGCTTGCTGCTCACAACATTTTGCAGTAATACTGAACTGTTACCTCTCAAAGCTGTTGCTCTCCTAAGAATATCACACAGTGAATTAATTTACACCCAAAACAGCCAGACAATCAATACAAAAACCATTCATCCACCGACCAAAATGGTCCCTTGAAAACCACTTGCGAAATCCAAAGGCCTGCTGTGATTTAATAACATCTGTCCTTAACACGGAAAGCCTGCGTCTTCTTGTCAAATACCAGCAGACAAAGCTCCTCACCAAGCATGACAACATCCAACAATGTATTCACCTTTTCCTTGTAAGAGAAAGTAGAGATATCCCTCTATGAACATTGTCTGATGCATGATGAATAGTCCACTCTGGCATCAGGATATTCTGCAGGAACCCTGGCCATCTCTAGTGCCATACCTTGATAGTCTTTCTCCTCAGCAGTGTAGGATCTTGATGAAGGCTTTCCTGAACTCCACATTGAAGGTGGTGTAGATGATAGGATTGACTGCACTGTTTACATAGCCCAGCCATGTGAAGGCATTGTACATCTCCGCTGGAACCTTGCACTTTGTACAGTGAGTGTTTAAAATGTGTGTGATGAAGAACGGCAGCCAACATATAATAAAGACACCTGGAGAGAGCGAAAGAGAGTGAGAGAGAGAGAAATAGAGTGAGTAACAGACAGAGAGCGAAAGAGACAGAGAGATATAGAGAGACAGAAGCCATAGTTAAATAGAGACAAAAATCCACAAATACATATTTGTTTCCTGACTGTTGTTTGCATGCAGTATCAGGATGACCCTGATGGATGCTGGTCATTGTTGCATTCCAGGTGACCTTTTTTGTCATATTTCAGTATTTCAGGTAAACATACTAGGTCATCCAATCACAAGTTTATTTTGCCCTTTCCCCCTCTGCAAGGGAAATATAACCAAACTGTCACTGTAAATATTTCTATGCCGGGCAGGCAACTTTAGAGCAGCACTGATGCATATCTGGCATATTGTTCATTTCAAAATTGTGTATATCATAAATCCACCGTGACCTATGATGGCCTCCCTGAATTAATATATTGGTGTCCAATATAATAATTTGTCCAATTCAAATCATGATCTGTAGAGAACACGTTTCAGATTAATGAAATACAAGCCCAGCTCATCCAATGGCACATTATCATGTTCAACATGATCTGATATAAAACATATTCACAGCATTTTGTACATTATGCTGAAGCATAATATAAAGCATAAGCATACGCATTTTCCATCCAGTTCGATGCAAACTCAATTAAAAACTTACAGAGAATTCTGTAGTTGACAATTACAATTGTATCGGCCTGAACATGTTCAGCAAATGTTCGCTGTGGAACATCAGTCCCTTTATTTTTTGGCGATGGTGTCTAAGCTCCTGAAACGGGCTGCTGCCCAGAGCTTACCCAACACGATGGCCAGCATCTGAGTGGCCTTCTTCTCCTTCTGCTGCGAGATCTTCCTCTTGCTCAGGGTCTTGAGAGACGAGTGGATTTTGCCATCGGGGAGGGCCTGAGTCTCAAAGGCTTTGGCGATTCTGGGGGGCTGCCCTTCCTTGGCGTGCCCGTTCTTCTCCGCTTTGAGAGGGCTTTCGGGCACAGAGGAGGGTGTCAGGCTTTGGCAGGGGTCGGGGGTCTCCGGTGTGCACAGCAGGGGGCTGCCACAGCTACTGGGGGTGGGCTTCTTCTTTTCTGGGGGGTTAGCATTGGCCTTCACATCCAGTTCCGTGTCCTCCCCCCTCTGCACTACCTCCTGAATAAAGATCTACACCCACACAAAGTCAGTATCATACAGTTATTTTGCTCCAGGTGCATTAAGCAGAAACCGTGTGGCAGCATGGCCTATTACTTGGAGAGAACCCACAAAATACACCACTCGCATGCATTACTAAGGGTGATATACAATACAAAATGGCAGCCTATTAAAGGAACATTCATTCATTTACATACCACTTTCTTCCTGCTGACAGGAAAGCTTCCATTGGACTTCACAATCAATGTGCACAGCTTCACGTCCTCCGGGTTTGTGCATTTCTCCTGAGACAATGACACCACAATGCAAGGCAATTCTCCCATAACAACCAATGCCCTGCCCCAACATGCAACGCTCGGCCAATCTACCATAACACATAACATTGCCCCATAAGACACAACATGGGGTCTGGCACTTTACTGTACTGTATATGCAAAATGGGGGTAATTTCATTATTACACTGAACATCTACCATAAAATGAAAACAGGATCATTCTACCGCAAAATGAAGAATAGGACAATTCTAAATAGGATGCAGAGCCATTCTATCACAACATTCTTCTGAGAAAAAAACCCCAAAACAAACAGCAATCTCTTCTCTAAGACAAAAGCAAGATGTGAAATTTCCTCATTTCCTCATTTCCACATTTGAATCACATCTTTGCCAATTTGCGTGAATCCATCACATATTTCTATAAAAAAAAAAACATCCCACAGATTTAAGCTGATAACATGATCTCACAATTAGTCACAGATTCTATTAATAGAGGCCTTTTTCCCAAATCTGGAACTCGTGACTACTGCCATTCAGTCTGAATGACATCACTTCCTACGTGTTATCACACAAAGAAGCAGGCTCCTGTCAGCAGATACAGCGGGCTAAAAACAGAGTGCGCTTGCGGTGGGAAGACTATATGTGCTATGCAACAGCCGTCACAATCAGCACAAAGAACTAGAGATGATGTTTGGCAAGGAGTAATTACTGCTGCCTGGAAGCTTTCGCAAGGCTTCAACTGATGGCCTGAAGACAGAGACACCAATCACACGTCTATACGGAAATTATTGCTCTTGTGAGGTACAATTGTCAAAATAATTTTGTATTAGGTGCTGGGAAATCATCTTTAGGTTGCCTCCAGTAATCTATTTCACAGTTCGGTTGCGCTACTCTTCTGTGCAATGCATAATTTTGGAGAAATACGATCTGGTTGATAAAAGAATGGAACGCATTTGTATTTTTGATTTATTTTTGCAAACCCTATGTATTTATAGACAACAGTTATTTAGAATGACAAAATGCAAATCTGCCTATGGTGACTATGGTGTACTGAGTACTACAGTATCAGTGCAATGCAATCACATAATGGTTATGCTTGCATTTCCAGCAGCATAACCTCTCTTCCTAATGAAATGTAAATAAATGAAAGAAATGTAGCAAATGTAGGAAAGAAGTTGCTTCTATATACAAGGGAAGCTACTACTACAATCTCCATGTCCCTTCTATGGAATGGGTTGAGAGCTGAAATTATAAAAAATAAATAATAGATAAACAGGCATTTTCCACTCTGGCAGGGTCACCTTCAGGGTAGTGTTAGCGTCGATGTCAGTCCCGTGGAAAGTGCGCTTGGTGTTGACGCGTTTTCGACGCTTCCGAAGGACGACGTAAATCTGCACGTACACCAACAGCGTGATGATGAAGGGCACATAGAAGGATACGATAGAGGAGTAGACGACAAACGCAGGATTCGCGATTACACACAGGGAATCATCACGGGTGGCTGAGAAACAAAGGAGAAGACAATGGAATAAAATACAGATAGTCAATATAATTCTAAAATAAGATGTATGTACAGTGGCTTCAGAAAGTATTCAGACCCCTTCACCTTTTGCACACTTTATTGTGTTGTAGATTTCATTTTAAATGGATAAAATTGCCCATTTAATTTTTGCCCATTAATTGCCCATTTCCTTTTTCCTACACTCAATAACCCATAATGACAAAGTGAAAACATCTATTTAGAATTTTTTTTCTTAAATAATACTTCGTAGAAGCCCCTTTGGCAGCAATTACAACTTCGAGTCCTCTTGGGTAAGTCTCTACAATCTTTTCACACCTGGATTTGGTTTTAGATTTTTTATACATTTACAAAAAATAGTAAAAATATGTATTCATACGTGGAGCCATGCCTACTGCTTTTTTGCTCAGTGCTACCACTGGCCTTTATGGATACTATCCTGCTGCCTGAAGAACTTTCTCTCATTCAAATAGTCAGTCATAATGGCTCAGTTTAGGGAGGGAAGGATGGGATTTTGCAAAGGCGTGCCGTTACCTGTGTTGTTCAAGCCGAATAGCAGGGGGCAGGATATGGCAAAAGAGAGGACCCAGACAACCGAGATCATTACTGTTACCCTCCTCTTCGAGCTGTAGCGGGTATTATACAGCATAGGCATGGCTACTGCCGTGTACCTTAGAGGGACAGACAGAAGGGAGTGTGGGGAAAGAAAGAGAGAGGGAGGGAGAGAGATTTTATTGAAGCATCAATATCCATTAATTTATAGTGAATGATGAAAGCGTAATATGTAGCCACACAATCACACATAGGCACAGATCCCAGCACTCACTCTGTGCTCATGGTAATGAACAATGAGACATGGATTCAATTAACATTTTCTCTAAAGTAAAATAATGAATTCAAGTAACACACTATCTGATGTTCTATTTTCATTCATATTACATTCTTGAAATTGTAAAATGCATGATTCGCTATATTATGACCTTTCACTTGACATTTTATGAAGACTAAATTGGTCAGTTAAATGAGCTCAGTAAAATAAATTACAATTTTGATAACATGCCTTGCGGGAGAGCATCTGTATTACCACGGTCAGAAACAATGTTATTTCTCATAAATGAATGAGAGTGTGTGCGTTACTCTTACCTGTCAATACTTATTGCACACAGATTGAGAATGCTGGCAGTGCACATCATCACATCTAAAGTGACAAAGATGTCACAGTGGATTTTACTGAACCTCCATTCCCCAACCACCTGAAAATAAAAATTCAAAACATTTCATTTCAGGTGTACAGTGCAGTCAGTAAGTATTTTGACACTGGTACAATTTCTGTTCTTTTGATTCTATACTCTAGCACATTGGATTTGACTTAAGCAATAAATATGAGGCTAACATGTAGACTGGGTTTAACATCCAGATTAGGTGATCCATGATGAAATTACATCCCTTTTCATACATAGTCCCCCCATTTTAGGGGACCAGATGCAATAGAAACAGTTGGATTCTCAACTGTTTCTAATCAGGTGTAATCAATCGCTTCCTTAGTAAAGGTATAAGAGAGCCTTCCATATCTTGTCTTGATTCTCGGCTTTTCATTGCCTTTGGAGTCTTAAATATTCATTGTTTAATTTCAAATCCAATGTGCTGGAGTACAGGGCCAAAAGATCCGAAATTGAACCACTGTCCAAATACTTACGGACATCTGTAAATCCAACAGAAGGCATGTACTTGTTGATAATTACAAACCTTCAAATAAAAACAGGAACCATTAACAACATCAACAAAAAAACAAGACCAAATTAGTACTGCAGGTATTATCACAATGAAATATTTGTGATAAATAATTAATGCACATATGTGGTGTGGCAAAAAATACATGAGCCTGAGGCTGCGGATTATGTGACTCAGCAGCCTCAAAATAATACAGTATAGAGTTATGTGACATCTGAACACTATATGAGCCCAGTTTCCTTTTATTTACAGCAACTTATTATTCTTGTTTTTACAGGTGGGTTTCCAACTCTTGTAAAATACACTCTATAACGCTATGAATCTGGAGCAAAGGACTAACATCAAGCTCTTGGCTAAACTGACTGAACAACAGAAACTCAGATCACAGATCACAGTTTAAGAATTGCAGAGATTGGTTGTGCCTTGGGGTCACTATGTCTAAAAAAAAACCCATACAATCACACCTCATACCAGCAGACTCTTTAGAATGGTGGCGCAAAGACAGTCCTTACTGAGCACAATAAACGAAACCAGGCATATTGAGTTTGCGAACCCTATAATTTGGAATTATGGCCGGAGTGCCCTGGTCAGATGAGACCGAAATCAACCGTTTTAACTGCACACACCATCAACATGTTTGGCGGCAAAACGGAATGCATACAAGGAGAAGAACCTCATACCTACGGTCAGATATGGCAGTGGGCCATCATCTGAGTTGCGTAATCAGCAGCCTCTGTTTTGCCATACCTTGTTTAGTTCAATAATCCTCAACAAATTCCATCAAAACACAAGAATTAACCCACTGCACTTTAGGTCAAATTGACTGAACTTGCAAACCTTTAAAATGTGTCTGGAGAAAGACAATCTGGCATTAATCAGGACAGCAGGGGATTTAATTGCATGCATTTATTTCAGCTATTTATTTACAATGCCATTTTTACAATACAGTTGTACTTTCACTTGCAAATCGCGAGCTTTGTTTTTAAATATATATTTATTATATTTATGATTATGACTTCATTCAGTTTTGAATACCTGGTTCAAGCTCCATTGTGTCTTTGATTTTCTCACTGCTCTTATTTATTTTGTTTTTAACATTAATTTGAAGCAAAATCTAAACTCTTATTTAAACAGTAGTTCCTTATGCTATAATATGTGCAATGGAAAAATGCAGACAAGATTCTCTTATAATATAATAATCAGCTCTATTATTTGCCATTGACATGATTTTGCTTCTCATGCAAATTTTGTGTGGAAGCATAATCCATTTTTAATTAAGTAACTGCCTTGGAGAAACCAAATGCTGAAAGATTCCCAGTGCACTTGGATTACATTTGAGAAGAGTACTTTCTTCAGAATCAATATCTAATCAAACAAGATAAATAAAAATAACCAAAATGTATTTCCCGTATGGTAAAGATACACAATCCAAAGATTACCAACCGGTTTTATAAGCCGGACATTGATTCGTGATCATATTGCATAATGTATGTTTTATTGATTGGTTTTATCAACCTGGTGTCTATTTCAGCAATAGCATAAAAAATGTATTTTGAGACGGGTGCGTGGGGATTGGACCCAAAATGCACGACTCAGAAACAATAGTAATATAAAGACCCCTCAGGGCTTTATTCGGGACGAATCCCAGGAGAGTAGTCAACACAAGCAAAGTCCATACACGTAGATCCAGCCAAACAAAAAGTAAACAAACAAAAAGCACGGTGCCGAGGGAAGAGGCAAACTCGTAGTCGGTAGACGTGCAGGGAGGTCCGGTAGCAGGAGCTGTCAGCGGGGCAGATGAACAGACGGACGGCAGGCAGAGGCGTAGTCGTGGGCGATGCGGAAGTCGAAACCATAAAACAAACAACGAGGCAAAAGTACAAAATCGGTAGGCGAGGACGTGGTCAAAAACAAACGATGGTCAACAAAACAGAAATCAATAATCAATGGTCGGTAAAACAGGCTTGTATCGTAACGTGTAATCAAATAATGTAAATGCTCACGAGTTGCTTTGATAACAAGAGGCAGACAATTTTGCGAAGAACAGTTGCGCGACTGGGCTATAAATGCGGGTGTAGACAGGTGTAGACAATTAGTTAGAGCGTAGCAAGGAAATGGAAAACAGGTGCGATGGATGACAAGTTTAACAAGGAGATTAGTAATCGTTAGTAATGAACCTATCCTGCCCTAGCATTAGTAAATTAGTAAATGACATGCACGAGAAACGTAAGGTAACATGAACACATGATTAGTCTTGTTAGTTTCTACCCAATCCTGATCAAGCGTTAGTCGTTTTAGTAAATAGACAAATGGAAATAATTAGGGAGTGAATGACAGAAGGAGCGAGAGAGAAAAGGCAGAACGCAAGGTTTGCGGAAAGACATGTAAAAGTGTATGCATAAACAACGACCAGTTAACGTAACAATAAACATAAATCAAAACATAATACAAAACGAAACTAAGACGATAACCATTCAACATAATATAATATAATCGTAATATACATAAGGTAATATAATCGTAACGAAACATAACTAGACATGACGAGAAAATAAATCGTAACAAGAAATAACCTAAACAACATGACGAACCTAGACTAACATAATACATGATAAGACACTACGTGACTAAGACAACATGAATAAACATAAAACATGGCGAGACAGACCTGAAACGTGACATATTTATGAGTAAAGGGAGCAGGGCCACTGCTCTTAAGGTAGGATCTGCTCCCCATAGATGAAGCAATGATTCCTTCATCTTCTTCTTTAATGCTTCCAAAGGTTTGAATCACTTCGAAACCTCGCTTTTATTATTCTATACGTTATGGACCATTTTTCATATTTCACTTATGAATTAACTCTGTGCTTGGACTTTTTAAAAGTCGCTCTGGGATAGATATATTTTTCTTTAATTTCAACTTCACAGACCTATCCATAAGGACTACATTTCTAAATGTCTCCATGAGAATCCCCTGTTAAGCTTTTAAATCATTTTCTTCCCTGAGCAGTCATTCACATTTGCTGAGATCTATACACTCTTTCTCCTGAATTTTTAGGAGCCTCTTCCGATACTAGGGTACTGAAAATTGTCTGCATGGCTGGCTATATCCCCTCACACTTAAAAACACAGTTTCTTATGTTTTGTAGTTGCATGACACAATAGTGCTGTGTAAACAATGTAAGCACTGTGCAATCACACTGTAAGATGATAAGGTATTAGCTGAGTAACTGTAAGCTCTTTGCTTTTATTTTGAGTGCTTTTATACATTCAAATCAAATCAAATATTATGTGTGTGTTTGTATGTTTGTGCATGCGTGTGTGTGTGTGTGTGTGTGTGTGTGTATACACACCTTTTGAGATTGGATGTGCATATTGTAGAACCTGCACAGCTAGACCTATGAGGGAATAGCTGGAGGTGAAGGGACGACGTGTTCTTTCCTGGCTGTTTGGAAGTGAATGAAAGATTTTAATTATCATCCTCCGCACACGAACAGAGCACAATTATGTTTAGGAATATACTGGGTCTGTTGCCACGGGTCGGATATGGATTGACCTGCCCCATATCCCGCTTACAACTGGCCTGAAACAGATCAGTAAAATTCCTCTGGCATGTGCTACCTGTATTGGCAACAGTTGTATACTTGTAATTAAATACATAGGCTACAGTTTGGAAAGCATTTGTTATAGGCATGTGGATAGTTAAATATACAAGTGTTCTGTAATAAATGTCAAATAAACTATGCCCTGGTAGGGATACATTCTTAATAAAAAGGATGAATTCCCTGAATACATCATTTATCCTATTAGGATAAATTAAATTATTTAGGCATAGGCCAAATGTATAGTGCATCTTGGTGTACCATATTAGTTTCCTCCGCTTCACTTTGTGTGCTCGAGTTGCACCACTGTGAATGCAGAGAATTTATATTGTTATATACGGTATACTGCATGTCTGTGCATGTCATTTAAGAATTGTTAGTTAATAACACTAATATACTTACTTGGATGCCCGTTAGATTAACTGAGACATGTGTGTACTTAAAAATCTAATTGTATGTTTGTGTGGTTTCTCCCACTAACACAAAATATATATATTAGGATATTTTTTAGACCTTAGATAAACCAGTTAATGCCATGAAATGAACCCTTTAAAGTTTTCACTGATTTACAGTGACCTGTGGCATCTGTGCCTATACGGTGAGGTGTTTACAACAGGAGACTCTGCACTCTCAATGGTTTATCTTGAGGGAGTGTATGATTTATTTTGTTTTGATGTATTGTTTTTGATCAATTTTTTAATTTGATTGCAGATTTATGCAGACATTCACCCTGCATAAATGTGTATATTTTAATTGTTTTTAATCATTTTTTAATTTGATTGCAGATTTATGCAGACATTCACCCTGCATAAATGTGTATATTTTTATTGTTTTTAATCATTCTTTAATTTGATTACGGATTCATGCAAACATTCACCCTGCATAAATGTGTATATTTTTCATGTTCATTATCATGGCATGTTATGTTTCATGTTTAGTTTGTGTTACCATTTCTTTCTCAAATCTTGTCATGTGATGTTATATTGTTTATTATAATCTTTTATATAAATCATATATCTAATGCATATATGGTGCATTGTAACAAGAATAATGAAATCTCTGCATGGCTTGGTGCAACAGATCGTGCATGGCCTGACCATCATTACACTATCCAACGTATTTTGCGCTCCTGACGGAACACACTCCAACCTACACGACACCTGATCTTAACCCTCTCCCGGTATCCTCACAGTCAACCCTCTCCAGGTGTCCCCCCACAGTCAGCCCTACGACCCTGGGTGTCCAAAGGAAACCATCTGAGGGATTTTCTATGATCCCTCGGGAGGACGGTCCGAAGTGTCCCCCACTGGGTCAGAGGGGGGAGCTGTAGGAGGGAGGCGAAGTGTGACTGCCATCTGTGAGGAGCCTGTGAGCTGGGGGTTCTGCCATTTGTGAAGTGGGGGTTCTGGTATGTGTCAAAAGGGACAAAGGACAATGCTGTTTGTAGTACCTTTTGACGAGTTCCAGACCAGTGATGCCAGGAAGATAAGGGATAGATATATGGTGGGTGGATGAGCGGTTCCCGGGCAATTAGGCCATGTGGGCCATTAAAACTCCTGGGAAAAGAATGTGCCTAAAATCTTATGACCCCACACCTGGTCACTTCCAGGGGGAAAGACTCCGGGCAGTACCACAGTGCCCTCCTTTGGGCACTGCTGTCATTACCCCAGGGACTACTCTCTTGGAGGAAAACCTCAGAACTGTGGTTGAGATGGTCAATAGACCCGGTACAATATTGTAAACATTGCCCATGTGATCCTTGTTGTATTGCATTATGCCCATTGTTGTAATAACAGGAATTACATGTAAAATGGATACACAGGAGGGAGGTTTCATGATAACTGCACCATAACAAAACATTAGGATAATCTGTTTGGTATGGATGTGATCCAGTAAAAGCAAGGAATCAGATGAGATACATTTCATACCAAATGGATTTTAATAAACCATAGTTTCAATAACTCAAGGGAAAACCTACACGTCCTCTCTTGGTAATCATCTCATTTTCCCTACGCAACAACCCCCAATGGTGGGGGTCTAAATTCCAGATTCGACAACCCCACCAGGCTAATTTATGGCACTGCCGCCTGGATCAAACACATGATTTGGCATAAAAGCCAGGGAGACGAGCCTATCAGGGAAGATCGCACTCGACTTCCCACACTGTGCATACTTTGTATATGTGTGTAGCGAAAGCAGGCTGGGTAAGACTATGTCACTCTATTCTTTTTATCTTCAATTTGTCTTTTCGTAATTGACTGTGTGATTCTACGCTAACTGCCTACCCGTCTGCAAATAAATTATTTTGTTTGTAACTTGCGTGATCTCCATGACTCTAATTCATCTTGTACCTTTTCAGCCTAAATTACAACTGAATATTGAGGGGGACAATGGGGACCAAGGACTGACCGATCGGCAGTCCCTTGGTACAGGTGATAGTTCTAAGCTGTGAGGCCAGCAAGTTTCTGCCAACGTAAAGGGTCGGCTATGCACGGCTCTTGTGGTTTGACGCGAAGGGAACCCCTGGGCGTTACGGCGCTGGTTCCTGTCAAATGATCTCTAAGGAGCCCAGTTAATGCTACGCCGACCTGGGCTCACAACTATCATGACTGTGTTGCATGTATTGTGTTGACTGGACCCTCAGCCTCTGAGTTCTACACCGAACTGAGAGCTTGGTACCCATGTGATAGTTCTAAGCTGTGAGGCCAGCAAGTTTCTGCCAACTTAAAGGGTCGGTTATGCGCAGCTCTTGTGATTTGACGCGAAGGGAACCCCTGGGCGTTACGGCGCTGGTTCCTGTCAAATTATCTCTAAGGAGCCCAGTTAATGCTGCGCCGACCTGGGCTCGCAACTATCATGACAGTGTTGCATGCATTGTGTTGACTGGACCCTCAGCCTCTGAGTTCTACACCGAACTGAGATATTCAGCAATAGTGTTAATCGTGAGAACATATATTGAGTAATAGTGGCGCAGGTACGAGTCGAGTGTAATCACTCCCGAGGTTCGCGTAAATTTCAAACCCAAATTTCTAAATTATATATCTTAAATGGAGTCAGATAAACGAGTGGAACAAGAGGAACCACTAAACTTTCAAATACGGCCCCGTTTACGAACGGAGAATATTAGGAATTTTACTGATCTGTTTCAGGCCAGTTGTAAGCGGGATATGGGGCAGGTCAATCCATATCCGACCCGTGGCAACAGACCCAGTATATTCCTAAACATAATTGTGCTCTGTTCGTGTGCGGAGGATGATAATTAAAATCTTTCATTCACTTCCAAACAGCCAGGAAAGAACACGTCGTCCCTTCACCTCCAGCTATTCCCTCATAGGTCTAGCTGTGCAGGTTCTACAATATGCAGAATAAAGCGCTGAGTCAGGTTCTAATGCTGAGCATTGATGACGTCACTGAAGAATATGAATGCAGTCAGGGGAGGTGGGGGAGCACCTCTCTCAACTCTGCCTGAACCAGAGAGCTGCATAAGATCCTCATGCAGTGCTATGGCCTGACCTCTGTGGGAGTGGACCATGGCCCTACTGCCCGAGGCTTCATTTCGCAAATGTCAGCAGGCATTGGAGCATTGGGTTAGCAGCTTGCAACTTCAACAGCACACACTGCTGAATTTCTGCACAGCACAAACCAGCGTGTATTTGGATCTTGGTGTGGCACCGTGGTTTACTCAAATCTCTTGGAATGGTGAAATAACACTTTAATAACTAGCTTGTTGTTCCCTGGTCCCTGAGAGGTTGAGTGGCAGAGATTTAACAGATCTAACAGATTTTTAATCTATTTTATCATACGCAGCAAATTTCATAAATCTATTATGATGCATCAAATGAAAGTATGTGAACACATACCTATAAATAACTTGCTTTGTTTGCTTTAAAACTTAAAAGTAAAACTAAAAGTAAAAGTAAAAGTAAATAAAAAAGTAAAACAACAAATACATCTGATATATTGTTGTTGTCAACAGAATTCTTGTTCAACATGAGTAATATGGTAAATGGTAGGCATTTATATAGCACCTTTATCCAAAGCGCTGTACAATTGATGCTTCTCATTCATCCATTCATACACACACTCACGGTGATTGGCTGCCATGCAAGGCACCAACCAGATTGTCAGGAGCATTTGGGGGTTAGGTGTCTTGCTCAGGGATACTTCGACATACCCAGGGCGGGATCAAACTGGCAACCCTCCGACTGCCAGATGAATGCTCTTACCGCCTGAGCCGACATCGCCCAAAAACAGTAATATGGATTCATGATAAGCATATGCTTAAGTTTAACCAAGAATTCTGCAGTCGGTAATGTCAGCCTTCCGTGCTTCCTGACTGTCGTATGCTCGTCAGGTCTCATTACCGCACAAACTGGATAGATTGTCAGGACTGTTGATGGATGGCAGCCCGGCTGAACATTAATACTTCGGTGCAGATCTGTAAAACGCTTCCTGCAGGGAAAACTGCAGCAGAGCGATCACACACTCTGGGGGGCTCAGAAAACGACAGCTCGATCACCAGACTTGGGCCCCAGTGAACACTTCTGATGAGCCAGGTTACACCAGCAGCCAGTAATACGCACAGTCCTGTACTAATCTACACATAAAGTATGCAGTTATACGCCGTGAAATGCATGTTTTGGGACAGCAACACAATTTTTGTCATGTTGGCTCTGTACTCCAGCACACTGGATTTGAAATACTGACTATGAGACAAACTGCCAGCTTTAATTTGAGAGTATTACATCCATATGAGAGGATCGATACAAGAATCCCTCGCTGTTCCAATGTCCAATATGTTTACATGTATATACTATAGCACATTTAAACTAAAAGAGGGAAGCTCACCTTACTAACCAACAGTGCTCCAACACCATTCATGCTGAAGGCAATGCTACATAACTTGAATAATGAATTTAGAGCTTCTCCTACATAGGAAGAGGCTGTCAGCCTCCTGAGACACAAAAACATCAACCTGTGCATCAACCCTCTCGGACTGGCAAAGGCCATATAAAGGTCATGTTTTAAAGTAAGGGCTGAATCTTTCATAATGATGATTTCTTATGTATACAGACATCACAATTAGGAAAAGGCCACAAGCAGGCATTGGCAGTCAGCTAGATATGTCATGTGGACTGTTTTGTTTTCATGTTTTTCCCATCTGAGACCTATGAACTAGTAATTGCATGGAAAGCAGATAAAAAACACAAAATAAAGGCACACAAAAGGCATAACCTTCTGCCACCTTTGTTCTTTTGACATGCAAAACAAAACAAACAAACAAAACAAAATGCTCAAAGAAAAAAACATGTATAGAATAATGTGATTCTGATTATAGGATATTAATTCTGCTGCATTGGTCAAATTCCCCAGTCGCCGCTCAATCTGATAATTTAATCATATTCCATACACTTCTTGGCACACAGTCTCTTGTAATTATCGCCAGCTGACTTTCCTTATTAACTGAAGTTTAATAAATGATAATTATCTTCACACGTGGAGAGAGAGCAGTACAGACAGCAAAGCTTCTCAGGGGTAACACTTATTGTGTCCCCCACCTCAAATAATTGCATGATTCAACAGTAGTATCCTTTCCAATCATAAAAACTCTTAATAATTGTAACAGTGTTATTTTTTTTATTATTGTGCTTTGCAGTGTATGGTTCCTAATGGTGTTTCGGTTGAAAATGGAAACTAATTAGAAAAGACTTTCTTTAGATTTGCCCACATTATGTTGGCTTGGATTATATGCTTGAAAACATAAAACCCTCTCACAGCAACAAAGGCTTTGGAAGAACTTCAGCAGTGCATTCCCTTGTCGGATCTCTGTTTAATGAATTCTGTTTAATGCTCTTTGAAAGCTCCTGTAGGTTACTGAATGCTACAGTTTATTGGTCTTTTATAGACTGATGTGTGCAATCTTTTAGACCACTACCAATTGCGACACATTGAATACCACACACTTTATTCTAAAGCATCTTGAAAGTCCTGTAGCCTTTGCAAGATTAATGTTCATCAACTTTAGTTCAGCGTTTAATACAATACACACATTTTGTTAAATAAGTTTAAGCAAATTTAGGTGAACCCCTATATCATAAAATGGTATCACTCATTCCTTATAGGGAGACAACAGCAGTTGGCAAAAATGGTAAATGGTAAATAGCAGGCATTTATATAGCGCCTTTATCCAAAGCGCTGTACAATTGATGCGTCTCCATTCACCCATTCACACACACTCACACACCGACGGCGATTGGCTGCCATGCAAGGCCCCGACCAGCTCATCAGGAGCATTTGGGGGTTAGGTGTCTTGCTCAGGGACACCTCGACACAGCCCGGGCGGGGGATCGAACTGGCAACCCTCCGACTGCCAGACGACTGTTCTTACTGCCTGAGCCATGTCACCCCTTTGTTAACGAGTTATAAGTACTGGAGCCCCACAGGGTCGTGTAAGCTTCCCTCTCCTCCTCACGTTGCATTCAAATGATTGTAGAAGCCCCTATGCAAATTAGGATATTATCAAATTCTCAGATGACAAAATTACAAAATAATCTGATACTACTACATATACGTAGGTCAGCGATAGAACAGTTTGTACAGCAGTGTGTGATCTGATGTTAAATGACAAAACAAAAGAGATGGTCTTTGATCCTAAGTTTGTTGATGACCACAACCCTGTATCAATCCACAAAGAGGTAATTGAACAGGTGACAGTGTACAAATATTTAGGAGTGCACTTTGATTTTAATCTGAAATGGGCTACCCAAGTTCAGTATGTTTGTACATGAATGAACCAATGGTTGCACTTCTTGTGTAGGCTTAGGGTGTATGGAGTAGATTGGATTATGTCACAGTTCGATAGAGCAGCCTCTGAATAAATTGTATGTTATCGTATTTCAACACGGTTTGGTAAATTGTCCATTAAGCTTAAGTCATAAATAAATCATTGGTATGCTGCCCTCAGCCTCTCTGAAGGAGATCTTTGAAGAGACAGTGATAATGCAAGCTCTAAAAATTACCAAATGAGCCAAATCATGTTCTTCATAAGGAATATGAGGTTATGTCATCTGACAGATGGTGCAGGTTACCAAAGACGAATAGATATACATTCTCACTGGTTCCACTGTCAATTAAGTTACTGAATAGTAAAAACTAGATTGCTTGTTCAGAATGTAAAGAGCCTGTTGAATGATGGTAAATGTGCAGTGTGCAATAGTCTGTGGGGAGTGTGCAATATTTTGAAGGATATGTGTGGAATTTTTGTGTGAAATTTATAAAATGGCTGGAAAGGTACAATATTTTGTGGGGAATGTGCAATATCTTGGAGTGTGTGTGTAATGGTTATGAAATAATAGGAAATGTGTAATTCTGTATTTTGTGTTTTTTTCCCCTTCTTCTTAAATGTCAGCTCAGCTGTGAGTATGTATTGCAACAGATCCACAACTCACGAATGTCCAAGACAAATTTCTCTTTGAGAAAATATTTTATATTTAAAAACTACTGTAGATTCTGTATGTTGTAGAAAGAAACACCCTTCTACTCCAGTTAATGTGCCCGCACTGTCCCTTGCTCTAATAAATCATTCCGATATTATCTAATTAACGGTCTTTCACAAGGACTTCGGGTGGCCATTCTTACCCCTATAATCAAAACTGTTGTAAGCGAACCTGACATAGTTAAAGGTCTAATCCAAGAAGAAATAAATAAAGGCTATTTGATCATCCCCTTCTCCTCTTTCCCCCTTTACCATCCTTCTTTCAAACCCCATTGGTGGCGCCACTCGTAAATATTCAGGAGAGAACATTTTTGACTTGTCTTCTTCCCACTCCCCACACTGTCTAAATGTAAGTAGCATGATTCCCCTCAAACCATTTTCATTAAACTACGCTACAGTCGACAACGCCATTCAGCTAATTAAATTCGCAGACTGGCTTGCCAAAGGTTACATAACTGATGCTTTCAAAATCATCCCCATCCATGCCTCTGAATGTTCGCTGGGATTCAAAGTTCTATTTTGCAGTTAGACTCACTTTTGGATGCAGGAGTAGTCCTCAAATATTTAACCATTTGTCAGGAGCACTATGCTGGATTTTGTTGAATAACAAGCATCTCCTGTTCGTTCCATGCCTATTAGACGATTTCCTTTTGATTGATTTCCTGTCTGATCAGCCCCGTGTTAGAATCTCTAAAGCGCACATTAGAGAATTAGGCATCCCCCTATCCAACAAGAAAACTATCGAAACCAGCTGCTTCCATTGAGTTTCTGGATGTTAATCTAGACAGCATTATGCAACAAGCTTCTCTTCCCCTTGATAAAGTACACCTCATTATTAAAACGGATGAAAGTGTATGTGAAGACTCCTTCCATCACTAAGCGGGAGTTACTTTCACTACTGGGACAGCTCAATTTTGCTACGCGCATAATTCCCCAAGGCCAGTCCTTTACATCTAGATTGCTGGATTTAAGTAGACCGGTATCATCCCTTACCGATAGCGTTATATTGGATGATGGTTGCCATTCAGATCTCCAGTTCTGACCTCTGCTCTTGGAGAAGTGGAACGGCATATGATTCTTCTATAATGACGCAGATTATCCTTCAGCTGTTCACAGACTCTGCCAAGCAATAAATGAGAATTGGTCGGGCCAAATCCATGTCAAAGACCTATGATTCAGCTTGAGGACCAATTTTTCTGCCTCATACAGATGTAAATAAACCACTGTTCATAACGAAAACTGGAGTACCAATGAGCAGGCATTAGTTCAGCTGGCATCTCAGTGCCGTTCTGGTTTAATGCAGAATGTTACCAAAGCTCTACACTATCACTGCAGCCCAACGTGGCCGATGCATCTCTACTTTACAAATCCTAGGTCGCTGGTCTTCATCTGCTGACACAGCATACTTGCGACCCAATGTGTCGATAATAATCAACATCAACATCTCAGGTCATATTCATTCTCTTGCACATGTCAAGTACGTTTTTTTCTGTTATCTATTTTTGTCCTTAGCATTTTTGTTTATTTTTACCCTCTGTGCTCACCGTAGTCTTTTTCTTGTTTCATTCACCGTCATTCATTTGTTTCACCTGTGTTCCATTTTGTGTCTTCGCCTCCCACACCTTATATATACTTCCTTCCTGGCTGTTGTCATTCAAACCCCTTTGTTTCTGTGTTTTGTTGCCAGATTGTCATGAGCCTTAGCCATGCTTTCCAGCATTATTTTTAGTCTGATCTCCCACTTTACATTTTTTGTACTTTACTACTGCTCTTTCGATTTCCCTCTTGCTCTGTTTTGACCTGCTGTATTTTGACCCCCTTTGGCTTCTCGGATTTTCGCTTCTGTTTAGACTGTCTCTGTGTTTTTGACCCTTTGCCTGTGACATCGACCATTCTCTGGATTACCCTTGTTGTACCCATTTGGCCGTTTATCAAACCATTGCCTGGATCTCCATTATTGTTTGCTGGAAATCGACTCCTGCCTGTCTGAACTGCGTGAAAGTTAATAAAGACTTTAACGTTCACTACATCTCCAGTGGTCTTGCTATTGGGTTCAGTGTTCTGGTGTCTGACAGCACATATAGTTAGTGGTGGTAAGCATGGATGTGCTGAAGTCAATCTGATCGTACATAGTAGTGTTGAAGGTGTAAACAGGGCATCAGTTGGTTTCCTTCTACCTTGCAAGTGTTCAGGACGGCAAGCACCATGGTTATAGGAGTACATGCGCCAAGCCTTCATATATGCTTCGAAAGTATCTGTCTCACGTCCACTAGCAGTGGCTTACAACCGTTTCTTGGCAAAACACATTTCACATCATTTCAATTTCACTGCCTCTGGTCACCATTTCTTTTGGGGGATGGTGTATTGCCACTGTCTGTCCACACACCATTCACTCACACGGAAAATTTAGACTCTCCAATCAGCCTAACCTGCATGTCTTTGGACTGTGGGAGGAAACCGGAGTACCCGGAGGAAACCCACGCGAACACGGGGAGAACATGCAAACTCCACACAGAGAGGCCCCGGCCAACCGGGATTCGAACCCAAGACCTCCTTGCTGTGAGGTGGCAGTGCTACCCACTGCACCATCCTCTCAAACTTGAATTATGTAGTCTCTGATTCAAGTGAAATTTATTGTTCTTTTAAAACTCCTGTCGGTTACTGAATGTTGTTGAAGTGCAGTTTATTGCTCTTGTAAAACTGCTGTAGGTGACTGAATGTTGTAGAAATACAGTTTGTTGCGCTTTTAAACCTATGAAAGCTTTTAAAGCTCCTGTAGGTTACAGCCGTTTGTGTGCACATACCTCCAGATACACCACCCAGGGCATAACCAGTGTGGCCACCAGCAGGTCAGCCACAGCCAGGCTCACGATCAGGTAGTTGGTGGTGGTCTGCAGAGCCTTCTCCCGTGAGACCGCCATGCACACCAGCACGTTGCCGAAGACGATGACGAAGATGAGGAGGGTGAGAAGCATGGCGTAGTAGTTGTACTGGTGCCGCTGGCCGCCCTCCGTGCCATTGAGGCTCTCCGTGGCGTTCTCATCGAGTGTCTCATTGTAGACATACTCCGTGAGGTAATCCATGAGCGGTCAGGGGCTGGGGAAGGTGCAGAGCCTAAAACCAACAGCACAAAACAAATTCAGAAAAACGGGTTCATGTATTATGTATATCATGATATCCCTAATATGATATCCCTAAGCCCGTTTAATCACTGCAGCTTCTTCCATAAAAGTCACACAGTCTCTTCTGAAGCATGTGCCCCTAAATGGTGATTCTGTTTACCCCCCAGTCCACCGCGTGAGGTGTGCGGTTAATGACTCGGAGGAGGACACCTCTCATGCAGCTGGCACAGGCAGGATGCAGCCACCTGATTGGCCAGAGGAGTCGCTCGAATGCAATGGGATTGGCACAGTACCACAGACTAAAACCCTCCCTCCCATGGCAACTGCTCAGCTAGCTACACACAATTGTACAGGGCTGCTGGCCATAGCATGTCATCAGCGTGACCGTACAGTCTATCGTCCTTACAGTATACTCCCCATCATAAACTACTGCTTTAGCAGGATGAGCCAAGTGACAAGCCCTCATGAATAACTCTCACTGTTACAGAGAAGTGAGAACTCAGAGAAAGTTTTGATGTGCAGTACAAACACTTATAAACCACTCTCATATGCCGTTTAGACGCTGCGTATGCAGCGTACAGTAATGTCCTTACTCGACTTCAGAGTCAGTCTGCCTAAATAGCGTCAACAACACTTGAATGGCATGTCATCTGTTTGTTGTCAGATTTTCATTTTAACGGTTATTGCCGAAGACTGCCGACGCACAGGCATCAGATGTGTTTACTACAGCGTAACCTCTCTTGATAAATGGGTTCCTGCAGCTCTTCCGCTAACTGCGTATCTTCTCCTTGCTGCATGTTTGAACATCCTGACAAACACTTTCCCTGCAATTTCTTGAATACTTCACTTCGCCACTGACAAAATAATTCCTTTTCTAAGTTTAAAACATATATTCAGACTGGAGTGGTGCAATTTACTGCAAACATTGTTTACCGTGTGTAGACTCAGTTTAGATTATACATGAGAGGTTTAAGTAAATATGACTAATTTCTGCCACTGCAGGGCCCCAAGATCCTCTTCAAATCAACACTCCATCTACTATCCTGTTAATTGGCCTGCCCTTTTTTTATAACAGTTTTAACCCCCCCACAGCTATAATAATCATTATTCATTGCATATAGTAATTGGGCATCTGTTGGCTTTTGTAGTGAAAACCTTCAGTACAAATTGATGATGTGCAACTTTTGAAATTACATGAATAAGTACAAAGCTAATAAGAATGATTGTGCTATTACAAGGAGTTTATGACACACATCCAGCTCAAAATGAATTATGCACTTTGATTTAAATTATGGAATGTTTTAAGATTAATATGAATGCTATTGTCAAACAGAAAGGCATTTATTCATATAAAGATTGATGTATGATTTTTTTACATATACTCAATATTAATTACCATGTGCCTGCACTCCATGCCATCCCTTTGTACTTGCTGGGTGTGCACTGGATGCAGTGGTGTTGTGTTGTGGCTATGTTTCAATACCCCCTCTCCTTTCTGCCCCAGCTCAGCATGTGACCCATCACCCCACTCACTCTCTTAACACTTTATTACAATTATGCTATTGTCTTCTAACAGAAAATATGTGTCCTTAACTAAATATTAAATGGAATAGAAGTAACACAGTATGGCAAGTTCCGTGTGGTGAATGTTTTTTTCTTTTAAGAACAAATGGGAACTTGTGTTTCGTGTAGCATGTACTAGATCATTGGGGTCCAACGTAAATTAATGCAATTAATAAAAAGGTCCTGAATACCTGATGTATTAAAGGGTGCATAGGTGGCAACAAGTTCAGTTTCACAGATATAAACACGCTTTGATCTTTTTCCCCCCAAATACAGCCATCAATATGTGCAAAGTCATGTAATTGAAGCAGATACCACAACCAGGCAGGATGTAGTACTATACTGTAAGTGTTCTTTTCCTCAGTAGGAAAAATGATGGACGCTGATGGACAGAATGGATTCTTCTCTGCTGCAAACATCCACTCTCTCCTAAAGTAACTATCAAACTATGCAGAATGAGGATTAGGGAAAGTAGAACTGTAAAATGAAATAGAAATTCACAGTCACAGACCCAGGGCCAGCCTGGAGATAATCCTTTTCACTTCTGCGGCCACATGTCCTTATTCCCGGCGCCCAAGGGCCAACACTTACTGCTATTGATGAGTATGGTTGTGCATCACTGTGCATTGATTTCATGGCCAGAGAGGCAGGAACATTTGGTGATATTGACTTTAGGAATTTATGAAAGCATTGGTTATTCATCTTCTTGAAACAAACTTGATGCAACGAGAAAATGATAGCAGCAGAACGATGCCATCTCTATCGGTGATTCTAGATAGAGTTATGAAAGCTTGCTTGATTTTTTTTTTAATATTCAGAAAATAGATGCTGCATTCTCCAAAGGGCTCCTAATTAGGGACAGGCAAAACCGTGAAAATCGAACCGTTACACAGTACAAGAACAATCACTTATGCGTTTAATAGACAAGGTGGGGTTGGGGGCTGTTCTACATTTGCTGGCATTTCAATTTAAATCAATAGAAAGTTGCAAAAGCAAAAAATATGGCCTGTATGAGAGCAAAATCACAGAAAAGAACTACTGTGTATAGCCGGCAGTGCAGAGCAGACAATTTCAAATGTGTTGAGAAGATACAAGTGTGAGGTGTTGAATCTATAAAAAATATACATATACAATATACAAAGCAGGCAAATATCAAATGAATAAATTAAATGATTAATTTAGTAACAACAAAGAGACAAGTGAGGAAAGCGAGAGCAGGAACACCGCTGGTCACGCTCTCATTGATGTGCGGAGAAGTCTGGGGCTCGAGTGCTCACCGCTGCGGGCGCTACACTCGCTTCCTTTCCCACAGTCTCCGTCGAGTGTTCACATCTCTCATGATTCTACATCGTTCCTGTGCCGTTCCAGCATATTACCTCAAACTTACAAATCTGCTCAAAGAGAGGTGAAATGGCACTTTTTCTCTTCAGTTCTTTGCGAAGCATTTTGAGGAATATCTTTGATATTTTCCATGTACACAAGCAGATGTGTAGGCTATAGCCCAGTGGTCTTAAACTCAGTGCCAAGGAGGGCTGTGAGTATGCTGGCTTTTATTCCAGCCTCAGATCTTCATTATTAGCTAAATGATTTGCTGAATTAGATCTGTAGGTTTGTACATAATGTATATGATGTGAAATCTGCTCTTTGTGTTCTCTAAATGACTGTTGCTTTAATACAGTTAAATGCGCACAATTATGGCAGCATTAATTGGTTGGTATGGAAATTTAAAAATGTGATTATTCATTGTGAGAGAGTTCTAAATCTAAATCTAAGTCCCCCTACTCCAATAACAAGAACCAGGTGCGTCTGCTGCATTTAACTCTATGGGTTCCCATTTCAAATAGGAATACATTATTCATCTGTGAATCCAGTCAATACTAAACCATCAAACATACTCATTCTTAAAAAAACATTTCTCCTACACACATACACACACACATAAATATACACACTCAGTGAGAACTTTATTAGGTATTTATTAGACTTTTTTTTTTTACTTCTGTTGCTGTAGCCTAGAGGTTTGAAGCGCTCTGTGTTCAGAGATGCTGTTCTGCATACTATTGTTGTAATGTGTGGTTATTTGCGTTAATGTCACCTTGACCAGTCTGGCCCTTCTCTACATTTATTCCCTATTCTGACATTTGGACTGAAAAACAGCTTAACCTCTTGATCACGTCTGCATGCTTTTATGCATTTAGTTGCATTAACAAGCTGGTGTACAGGTCTTCCTAATAAAGTGCTCAGTGAGTGTATATACACAGTGGGGTCCAAAAGTCTGAGACCACATTGAAAATCAGGGAGATTTCTTTATTTAATCCTGGAAATAAACAGAACGTTTTAGGATTTTGAAAAAATTGAAACAAATAAAAGTTACTTCAAAACTTTGCAATAACTATTTGAATACCAAAGAAGAGAGAGTCCTGGACAATCTACAATCACCTGACCTCAACATATATGGGAGCGACTTGAAGACTCACAAAAGCTGAGCATTCAGATTGGCTTGCAGCAAGGATGCTGGGATAACATGAATCATCAGGTTTTGCACAAATTTGTGGAGTCCATGGAAATTCATGTAATCTTTTCAAAGATTCAACTTTTCACTCAAATTTTTATGCTGACAATATAATTAGTAATGAAATTAAATATAAAATTAGAAAAGAATGCAAAATGGAAGCATTTTCACTCATGGTCTCAGACTTTTGGACCCCACTGTGTATATACAGTCCCTTGGGCGATTGGAACAGCAAGGTCAATTCCTTCGTTTTTGCTATACACAAAGGACAATGGAGTTTGAGGTCAAAAGATGTAGATGACAGATCTGAATTTCAGCTTTTATTTCCTTGTATTTTTATCTAGATTTGTTAAACAACTTAGAACATATCACCTTTTGTATCAGACCACCCAATTTTTAGGTGAGCAAAAGAATTGAAACTTGAGACAAAAGGTGTTTCTTGTTGTCCAGATGTGTCCTGTTAGATTGATTGGTTAAACAATAAATAGTTTTGAAGGTCTACTCTTGGCTAAGCCTTGGGTTTTGCCTGTGAAGACTGCATTTGTGTTAGACAAACCAACATGAAGACCAGAGAGCTGTCTTTGGGGGAAAAAGCAAGCCATTTTCAAGCTTAGAAAAGAGGGAAAATCACTTGTACATCAAATTGGAATGCCTTGAACTGCTGGCGTACTGAGCAACAGGTCAACCAAGGAAGACAACAGCAGTTAATGACAGAAAAATTGAGAGAACTGTGTCATGGCTTAGGCTTGCATGGCTGCTTTGGGAGTGGGCTCACTAATCTTTAATGATGATTTAACTCATGATAGTAGCAGCAGGATGAATTCAGAAGCCTACAAAAACATGTCTGTCAACTTACGGAGAAATGCATCCAAACTAATTGGGAAGAACTTCATCTTGCAGCCTGACAATGACTGAAAACACACAGCCAACACAACAAAGGACTTCATTAGGAAGAAATAGTGGAAGGTTTTAGATTGGAATCAATCACCAGACCTTAACCCAATTGAGCATACATTTCGCCTCCTGAAGGGAAAACCCCCCGAAAACAAACAACAGAAAGGCTGCAGTAAAAGCATCACAAAAGAAGAATGCAAGAGTTTGGTGATGTCAATGGGTCATAGGCTTGATGCAGTTATTGCAAGCAAGGGATATGCTACTGAATTAAGCGTTATTTACTTAAATGTTATCCGTTCCAATGCTTTTGCTCACCTAAAAAGTGGGTGGTCTGATACCAAAGGTGTTCTAAGTAGTAGTTACACATCTAGGTGTAAATACCAGGAAATAAAAGCTGAAATTCTGAACTCTTGTCTCGTGTTCAATTTTTTATCTCAACCCCAAATTTATTCAGTATAATGCAAAAACAAAGGAATTGGCCATGCTGATCCAATACTTTTGGAGGGGACTTTATATGTACAGTATACGCATAGAGCATTTGTGAATGAAATTAACAAAGGAGGAGAAAAATAAGTGCATAAAACAGTTTGAAAACTTAATGGAATTTAATTTAAGTTGCTGCTTGAGGGAATACCTACTGACAGGCTTTGTGTGCAGTGACATGAATCAGGTTTTGCCACTAACAAACAGGCACAGTTGGAATCACCACATGGTTGTATCCAAAGCACTAATTAAAACATTAAAAAACCCTTCAACCTGAAAACCTCTTAAATCTTGTCTGCATGAGCTCACCGCCATCAATTATTGTAGATGTCGACAAGCACAGCAGTGTCAAAAGTCTGTAGACAGTCCTACCTCCAAGGTACAGTGCACTCCGTAAGTATTTGGACAGTGGTACCATTTCTGTTCTTTTGGTTCTGTACTCCAGCACATTAGATTTTAAATTATACAATGAATATGATGTTAAAGTGCAGACACTTTACAAAGTGTTACACATAGTGCACCCCCCCCCCCCCTTTCAGGGGACCAAAAATAATCTGAGAGTTGCCTTCTCGGTTTCTTATTAGTCAGTGTATTCCTTTGCTTCCTTAGTACATGTAAAATAAATCTTTCTGTATCTAGTCTTGATTCTACACTTTTGATTGACTTTGGAGTTTGTTATTGGTGTTTATCAATATGAGGGCCAGAGTTGTGCCATTTTGAGGCTGAAGGGTAGAAAAGTAAGAGACATAGGCCACACAATAGGCTTACCAAGTTTGGAACATCATTAAGAATTAAGAGAGCGCTGGTGAGCTCAGTAATTGCAAATTGGCTGGTAGGCCAAGGAATTGAGAGGAAATGAGGACTGAAGAATTCTCATGGGCAACAAGGGCATAAACTGCTTCTGGATTCCAACTTCTGTTCTTAATTTTTTCATTAGCCCAATCATTTACATGATCTGTTATTTTTTAGCCACATTCCGTGATATAGCTAAACAGCAGCTGATAGATGTTCCTGTTTGTGAATGTGTGTGTGTGTGTGTGTGTGTGTGTGTATGTGTGTGTCAGTAGGGTCATATGGTGATTACTGTGGTGAGCCATTGCTAGTGGTCAGTACTGGAGCATTATTGTGGACATTCTTGTTTGGATTGTTCACAAAAAAAATTAATTAGAAGCAAAAATGTCATTAAAAAGATGAGCATTGGTACTGATTTAAGGTGGTTTCCAAATTCAGTACAGTCTATTACACACAAATATTTGCTTTTGTGTGAGTTCAGTTGGGCATACAGGATATAATTGGAATTGTCCACTGAATTATTGTCGATCAATATTTCTCCCAGAGTAGAATCAGAGAGCATTTTTATCAGCCATTACAAACGAGATCTGATACCACTTTCATTATAATCTTTCCTGTTCTCATCATACCCAGATTAAACACTAGGGTTACAGAAAGCAGTAAGTATTAAAATATTTTAAAAACATTTGTAAACTTTTTTTTTTATATCCTGACATCTTGGCCATCTCAACACTTTCCAAAAAGATTTTTACACTGTTCCTGCAGTTCCTTTTTTAAAAATAATTATACTACTAACCCTTTCAGTCCCAAGCCCAATATGATGAGGCTCCACCCAAATCACAAGGGGTTTTGACTTTGGTTGAGAAAATTGAGAAAGTTGAGAAGATTTAGTAGGGTTTTAATAGGGGCTCAAAACAATAGTATAGCAGTCCTTTTGATTGGTTTAAAAGGTATATGTTTGGAATTTTATGTTAGTTATGCTTAAGTGCCATATGGCACTCTTGGTTCATTAAGAGTTACGTCTTTATTTCACTCATATTGGTTCCTTAATATTCCACTTTAAATACAAAGAAACAAACAAAAAAAAAAGATTTAAGATGACTAACATTATGTTGCCTGAATGGATTCAGATGATCAAATCACTGCTCCCCAGTGTAAATACTGTCCTTGAAAACTTAGTGTGGGACAGTCGCTGACCCTCAATTACCATTTTAAAAGCATTTTAATTAAAGAGCCAAATGAAGTCTGTTAGATAGCCCTTCTACCCTCAATTTGTGTAATGGAAAATTGGTACAAACAAATGCAGCCTGCACAGCAAAATAATTAATTGATAACTTAACACACTTGACTGACGAAACTTTCTTTGTATATATTAATTATATTTACATACCTTTAATAACAAAAAGCTAATTGGTAATATGCACTAGAGGATACTGATTTCACCATGATATTAGTGTAGATTATACCTGTAATAATTTCTATATAGCAGTATATAGCTCCTGATCTTGAAATTGAACAGGCTGTATTCTTTTCTTGATTAATTAACCTAGGTTCAAGGAAGGTATTCTACAAAACTTTATCTTACCTGGCTCACACTTATAATGATTGGACAAGTCCTGAGCTGGTATTGAAATCATTTTCACAAGGGTTAAATAAGAATGCAGCTGCTAGTGCTGTCTCGATGACTATAGGAAGTAATTGCAATGGTCAATGCTCAAGTGGGAGATGTGTGGAAGGTGCTTGTCAACAGAGAATAGAAGAAATCCCTTTGGGCAAAAGGCCCTCAGACTCATATTGGACTTTGCTGGCCTGAAATATGACATTTAATTTTTTAAATAAAATATTCCTTTGTATGCATCAGTGGTCAGCGTTATAAAACATATTGGAGATTGTTGTACATAGCTATCACGCTGAACGCATTCTGAGAAATATAAATATCTGTCATTCCTCACATGAAGCTGCATTGCAAACATAGACTGGGAGAAGTTAATCTTCAGCCGAGTATGATGGGATGGTAACCTATGCACAGGATCCCATCTGGAACGCAATAAGCATACTGTATATTTGTGCTCACCAGGTATCTGCCATTTCTTTTTCTGGTGTTACAAAAGTCCTCTTGTGCACAGCAATAGATGGTATGATATTTGAAGGCAATGCTACTGTATGTCTCTACCAAGGGGACCATTCTCATATGCTCATTTAGTAGAGCAAAAGTTTTTGCACAGAGCAAAATTACTTTACTGTGCAATGATATGTATTTTATACAATAAAGTACAACAAACTGTTTTTCTTTCCGCCAGGGGAGGGGTTTTACAAAACATGGCCACACATAAGTCATCACTTACAATAAATGAAATCAATAATAAAAAATTGAGACCATTTCTCTTTTTTAAATTCAATTAGTTGGCCAACAGGTTTTTATTGGCCAGTGCTTAAATGTCAGCACTGAAAAAGTAAAGAAAAACTTTGGTGACAAGATAAAAAAGGAAGTTGTCCTCAGGTGATCTTCACTATGCTTAACCTTCCACACACGTCTTTTAACATGTGTAAAGATAGCCGGCCTGGTGGAACAGATGTAAAAAAAGAAGCTTTAATTAGTCAGTGCAGTCAGCCAGTGCTTTATTAACTGCCAGACGATGGAGTGCTATCACACTTGCTCCTGACATGTGATGAGGTTTGCTTCCCACATGCGGCACTGGGCTACTGCTGGAATAGCAGCCTGTAACTCACATTACACTCTTAATCACACTGCGATCACATGCTACAATGCTCTTTCTACAAGTCTTAAAGGCACAGAGCTCCTTAAGACAAAGCGAGACACATAAATGATCAGAAATGGTTATTTTCCCAGTGAACTGATTTTCACAAAATGGAAAGAAAGTTAACCTTCACGTGGGTGTACACACAATTTTTTATTACAACAGTTTTTATTATTTTAGAAATATGAACTCAACAATAATTTAGGACGTCGCAACTCAACCACAAGGGGGCAAAGTTGATAGGGGTAAACGAGAACAAGGGATGACTGCTACCTGATTGGGTGGTTCATTTGTTTTGGCAAAACATAACAATGTGGCAGCCTGGGGATAAATTATCTTTATTGCTCTAAAACAGACCACTAAAATAGGTTTCTGAAAACCTTTGAGTCGAGAAATAAGCAATGCAGTTGCTTAATCCTCTTCATCTTGAGGATTCTTATTTGATCAGCAGCCTAGTTTGAAAGTTTTATCAGAGTTCCTTGTGCTTGCTGTGATAACTTGCACAGCAAGGCTCTTCTACTCATACAACATCAGGACCACTCATGTTGTTCCTACTTAAGAAAAAATTGAATAGAACAGAATTTATTTTTTTGTTGAGAAACTATACTGTAACCACAACCGGTTTGATTACAAATCTAAAATTGTGGAGTAGATTATGGCTCTGTACTCCAGCACATTACTTAGAGGGTATTTATATCCATATATGTAGGAATTAAGTCTTTGGAGTCTGGGCGGTCTTTGGAGTCTGGGCGGCCTTTAGCGTAGTGGTTAAGGTATGTGACTGGGACACGCAAGGTCCGTGGTTCGAATCCCAGTGTAGCCACAATAAGACCCGCACAGCCGTTGGGCCCTTGAGCAAGGCCCTTAACCCTGCATTGCTCCAGGGGAGGATTGTCTCCTGCTTAGTCTAATCAACTGTACATCGCTCTGGATAAGAGCGTCTGCCAAATGCCATTAATGTAATGTAATGTAAAGTAATGCTATAGGAGTTTGTCAACATGAGGACAGTCAGGGAAGCTCATGTAGTTCATAGGCACCTGAGGCTGGGCAGTTGAGATGAAGATCACCACATTTTGTAGAAGAGGTGAATGGCCCTGCAGCTAGTGGACCACTGTAATGCCAAATAATGCGCAGAATGGTAGTAGAAGGGGCACCAACTGCGGTTCGATAGTTCAATAAGTACAAGCAAGAATAAATATGACAAGCTACTGAGCAACATGAATGTGCTTTTCGAAACCAAGTCAAGTTTATCCCCTTGGAATGTGACACACTTCCACATGTACACTATTATGCAGCAGCAGCTAACATTTTTTAGTATACAAGCAACACGTTTCAAAAGTAATCACAGCAACTCCAACTCTTTGGAAACTCATGGCAGTTACTAATGCTAAACTGTGCATTTGAGACTTTAAAAACATTACTGCACTCTCATTTCAGCAGTTCCCAACACCATCCACTGTGTCATTAATTCTGTAATAAATCGTTGACTGAAACCAAACCGTGAAATTCACTATAATAGGGTGCACTTTTTATGGAGGGATTCAGCTGTTTCAGTCCAGAAATAAATGCAAGGACACTTAAAAATGTTGAAAGTAAATTTTAAAAAGAAAGCCCCATGTCCGGTGAACATGTTTCATGAGTAACGAGCAACATGACATTATTCAGGTGGCTTCAAGGAGGACGTTTCCATATTCACAAGAGCATCCGGAAAGAGAATTTGACAAGGGAGCGAATCTCAAGCACCGAGAGCCTGTGGTGGGCACCAGTTACTTGGAGCTGTGTGAAATGAAGGTTATTCACTGCTCCAGTTCTGTCTTCTCCAACCATCACTCAGTCAATTACAGCCATTAGGGACACGGAGCCGCGCCTGGCTCCCTGCGATGGAGGCTGCGTAACAAGCCTCCGATGGGCTCATTAGGGTTCGGTGCAGCCGCGGAGTCCTAACAACTGCAGCCATTTCCCATGGCCCTCTGCCCACTTCCCTTCTGAGAAGGTGGCGTCTGAATCACCGTGCCCGCGGGTGAACAACGCCTCCTCTACGCCAGGGGCGACTCTGGAAAATGAAGGGAAATGCTGCTAACGGTTCCATGCGGAAAATATGTTCTGAGATTTCACCACGGAAACGTTCACCTCCCCTTACGGCATGCCTGTCCAGAACCGATGTATGGCAAGCTGTGATTTTTCTGCATCATATATCAAAAAATTCTGTTTCAGGGAAATTATTTCGCTTTTAACTTGTACAAATGCCACAGAAGAGCGAAAGCTAAAGGACAGAAAATGTCGACGTGAACAGATGCACTGCCTCACCAGCACAGCTCAGGTTATCTGAGTACAGGAGGAAGTATCAGAGTCTGGCGAAACAGCAGAATATTTGTCAGATAGGATGTTTGTGATTCAGGCCATCTTTCTGAGAAACAAGTGCTGTGCTGCATGGCATGTGAAAAAGCTGTCAAGAATTCAACGGGTATGGCACAGGCCGTTGGGCCCAAGGCTGTGATGCTCCTTCATGTACTGCAAGCATCAGTTATACTGGGTGAGCCCCACCATCTCAGGTCCAAAACGGACCATGCCAGAGCCAGTGGCCAGCAGCCCTGTAGGGCGGCACGCAGTTAATTTGTATCACCCAGGGGATACACTGGACTCCATTATTATTGGCACCCTTGATACAAATGGAGAAAAAAGGCTGCATATAATAAACAACATGGATAATGATCTATATTTTATGTTCAAACATACAGAAAATAATAAATATTTATTTCAATACATTTACTCTCATGTTTCAATGTTTTTTTTATTGAGTGATCTCTATTTTTCTGAAAACAAAGTGAAATTGCCAATACAATTAGTTTATCAGTCTAAAGGAACTATATTGTGCCATTTAATCACCCCCTGTTTCACTAGTCCCTTTGTCAACCATCAGCATGGGAAAAGCCAAATAACTGTCAATTCAGAAGAAACAGATGGTAATTGACCATCACAAATCGGGTAAGGGGTACAAAAAATGACATATAAACGGTTCAAAATACCACTTAGCACTGTAAGAGCAATGACAAAAGGTGTAAAGCATATGGAATGGTTGCAAACTTGGCAGGAAGTCGATGCAAGTGCATATTATCCCCACAAATGGTAATGAAGATGGTGAGGGAGGCCATAAGTAACCCAAGGATCGCATTTTAAGAATTGCTGTGTGCTTAGGGTCGTTGTCCTGCTGACAACCAAGCATCTTGAGTTTGCCAAATCTCATTGGAATTATTGTTCGACGAGAGTGCTATGGTCAGATGAGACCAAACTTGAACATTTTGGCCATACAAATTTGGTGACAAAATGGAATGCATTCAAGGAGAAGCATCTGTCAAATATGGTGGTTGGACATTGATGTTCAGCTGGCAGTGGTCCAGGGGGGACTATCAATGGCACAATTAATTCAACAAAGTGTCGAGGACCCAGCCCTAGGCCCCCCTGATGAGAGATTGACAGGGATGGGTTAGGCAGGAATGCATTGTTAACCCCTCGCACACGCCATTGAGGTGGTAGCAAGAACGCCCGTAAGAGGAAAAATATGCGGTTCAGAGCTAATGAGCAGCCCTAATTGTCAGCAGAGGAGTCTGAAGTCGGGGGACTTAGAAAAGTACCAGGAAATATTGGCAGAAAATCTGGTTGCCTCTGCTAGGAAGCTGAGACTTGGCCATAGGCAGATTGTCCAGCAGGACAATGACTCCAAGCATACATCAAAAGTACAACAACCATGGTCTGCAATGGCTCTCAGTCTCCAGACTTAAATCCCATGAAAAACCTGTGATCTGAACTGAATAGGGGATATACATGATTCTGCATGGAGGAATGATCAAAAATACCTCCAAATGTGTTCCCTAATCTTAATAGGAAACTCAAATTATAGGAAAAGACTCATGGCTGTCATCTTTACCAGGGGTAACTAAATGTAATTTAATTGTGGAACCTGCTTTTTGGGGAAATCATTTTTATTTGAAAAATGTAAGACTTGATTGTATTTAATAATTCATCAAGCACACAGCTTTACACAAAAACTGCTTAACATTATGTGTCATACATACATGTCCCTCCAATAAATAACAAAAATGTCACTGTTCAAAGCTTGTGTAATGCTAATGTCAGGCTTTCTTTTCACACCTGTGCTTTTTGAGATAAACCTAACACAATATATTTTTGGAATATTTTTCTTATCTTTTTTTGGGATGTCTAATCTTTATTTTGTGATGTGTTCTGTTGTCTGCATTTCCTAGGTTTTGTGGACTTACTTCACATCAAGGAATACAAACACCTTTGTAAGAAAATCAAATGCAGTATTACACTTGCAGCACTGTGGGTTGAGATAAGCAGATGCACGTGAGCTGCCCATTCTTCCTACTTCATGTGCCAACAGCCATAGCACCTCAAACCTTACTTCTGCCTAACTGGACTCAGTCAGGACTTGGATGAGAGACCTTCTAGTGACATTAAGTTGTTGTGTTGGTGAACCAGTAAGAGGCATCCTACCCTCCAAAACAACACAAATCTAACGCATCAGTGAATTCACAGAGACACTGTGGAGTAGGAGATTATGTTTTTTAAAAGACTGTTAAACTGATATCTTGATTAAATGTGTTCAGTCAAAGACCCCATGACACTTATCATAATGAGTAGGTAGGTAATTAAGTATCCTTGCAAAATTCCCAAACTGTCACTCTTCACATTTTCTTTTGACAGAAACTGATACATTTTATTTTGTGCTGAAACAGTACAAAGCTGCCAAATGAAGCGCTCCTTTCTTTTGCAAAGGAGTAGGCAATTACGCTTCACGTCTGAGGGACTCCCATCCCCCTAAGATTCTATTCAGGAACCTTTGGGTGCATCTACGTACACACTGAGAGTGCTATTGCTGGATGCACCCCCCAGGAGGCAACTGCAGTGTGTACAAAGCCACACAAAGCAAGGGAGAGCTACTAATCTCAATATTTAATTATTCTGAATTTTGAATTCAAGCCAAAGTCCCTAATGTCACATATAAAAGCATGTAAAAGGAGGGTAATGCATGTAAACAATCACATAACAATCACACATGCCTCATACTTAGCATACATAGATATATAATGTTTCTAAATAGTGTACATACACTCACTGAGTACTTTATTAGGTAGACCTGTACACCAGCTTGTTAATGCAAATATTTAATCAGCCAATCATGTGGCAGCAACTAAATCCATAAAAGCATCCAGATTTGGTCAAGAGGTTCAGCTGTTGTTCAGACCAAATGTCAGAATGGGGAAGAAATCTGATCTAAGTGACTTTGACTGTGGAATGATTATTGGTGGCAGACAGGGTGGTTTGGGTATCTCAGAAACTGCTGATCTCCTGGGATTTTCATGCACAACAGTCTCTAGAGTTTGCAGAGAATGGTGCGAAAAACAAAAAACATCCAGTGAGCAGCCTTGTTAATGAGAGGTCAGAGGAGAAGGGCCAGACTGGTCAAAGCTGACACGAAGGTGACAGTAATGCAAATAACCACACATTACAACAGTTGTATGCAGGAGAGCATTTCTGAATGCACAACATGTCAAACCTCTAAGTGGATAGCCTACAGCAGCACAAGACCAATAAGTAAAACAAATAAGTAATAAATACCTAATAAAGTGCTCACTGAGTGTATATTGTTTTTGAAAATTAATGGAAAATGCTGTAACCACCGCTGTGGTTTGCACAGCCAATTTGAATTGGGCTACATTGAAGATTAATCATTGGGTGAAAACTTCAGCTGCGTGACCACACACAGTTGACAGAATAAGGAATGATGATGCCATGAAAATCATATCAGATGCTTGCAATGTCGGCACCTAAAATTAGTTGTCACTCATTCACCATTGATTGAATCCCAGTTTAAAATTAAAACGAACATCCATTGCTGCTAATTTCCCAGTCAGAATGCATATTGTCATTACAGTATGATGCCATGTTCAAAATGTTTCACCTGGCTAATATGTCCTGTCATCTGGCTTGATGGCATAAAGGAGAGCGAAAAGGAAAAATTGACCATTGCCGTCTCCCTGTTTCTTTAGCTGATGCCACAGCATCTTTGCATGTAGAATTAGGAGGGACTGGGAGGGATCCGAGCTTGTCCTGGATTCTAGCTTATGGACAAAAAGATAGGCAGATGTTTTGTATTTGGAGAGATGCGGGGACACTTGAGGACATCTGGGTGCAGTTTTGGGAAACCTCATGTGAAATTTGAATGTCTGTCAATATCTTTACCAAATTTTGACATCAAGTTTGTACACAAATATAGAGTAGTTATGGGTAGGTCCTTGAACCTGAGATATTCAGAAATTGAGATATTCAGTGCTAAACTATAAAAACATAAGGCATTTTCTTTAGTTTTTTTGTCTCAAATTTCTGAATGGTACAAGAAGCCTCTTGTTAATTTACGTCTTCAGTGCTTGCAGTAAATAGTTTGAGATATTGACACCTACTAGGTGGTACAAAATAGGTGGAAATTGCCCTCTAGGGGGGCAAAAGGGTTAAACCTGGGGTTTTGGAGGTTTGTGCTCAAGAGTCTGTTGTCGCAGCAACAAGCCTGTCGAAATTGTCAAAATCCCTTTATGAAACCGAACGTCCTGACTTTAGCCCAAAACATCAACAATCTAAATCGGGCTTACAGAGTTAACAATGTTCAACAACCAAGTTAAAATAGGGCCCAGCCCTTTTCAGAAGAGATAGAACAACCCGGCTTTTTACATTTCTCTTTTTACTCAATCAATATTCAATCCTGGTCCTGGAGAGCATAATCAGGGTCACAGAGTCCACTGGTTATTGCTTTTCCTTAAGACAGCAACCAATTCACACCCAATAAACCAGGTGACCTGAGTTAAATGTGTAATCAATTTCTTTCACTGGTCAATTGCTGTGCTACTCAAGTGCTGAGTAACAACGAAAGCCTGCAGACCCTGTGGCTCTCTGGGACCAGGAATGAGGACCACTGGCTCACGATTTGGTGTAGGTGTAAATAATATACATTCACTGTGGAATATTGAAAATATTTAAAATATGTTGAAAATATTTAATATTCTGTTCCATGTTGCCAATGGTTGCAGATATATCAGCTGCACATTCATGCTGCAAATCTCCCATTCTACCACATTCCGAAGGCCACTATGGCTGGAAGTAGCCATTAGAAGATGGTTTCATTGTGGCCATGAATGGATGCATATGGTCAATACTCAAATAGGCTGTGTCATTCAAGCGATGATTGATTGGTATTAACAGGCCCAAAGTGGCGAAAGTGTGTACATTCTCCACACCTTTGCACCACTGCCACCAGCCTGGACTGTTAAAACAAGGCAGATTAGGTACATGGATTCATGCTGGTAGCGCCAAATTCTGACCCTACCATCTGTATGGCTAACCAGAACTCAAGATTCATCAGGCTACATTTTTGTCGTCAACTGTCCAGTTTTGGTAAGCCTGCGCCCAGTGCAGCCTCAGCTTTCTATTCTTGACTGACAGAAGTGGAACCCAACATGGTATTCTGCTGTTGTAGCCCATCCGCCTCAAGGTTTGAAGTGTTGTGCATTATCTTCTGCTCCCCACAATCAGAGTTGCTGTAGCCTTTCTGTCAGCTCGTACCAGTCTGGCCATTCTCCATTGACCTCGGTCGTCAACAAGCCGTTTTCCATTTAATAAACTCAAGAGACTGTTGTGCGTGAAAATCCCAGGAGATCAGCAGTTACAGAAATACTCAAACCAGTCCGTCTGGCACTCACAATTATGCCACGGTCGAAATCACTGAGATCGCATTTTTTCCACATTCTGATGGTTGCTGTGAACATTAACTGAAGCTCCTGACACGTATCTGCATGATTTTATGCATTGCACTGCTGCCACATGATTGGCTGATTAGGTAATTGCATTAATATGTATACTTCCATCCATGCATCCTATCCTTCCTAACTCTCCCCGTATTAGATCAACTAATTGTTTTTTTTATACACGTCTCAATTAGAAACTCAATTAGTCACTTGACTGTGCCATTGGAGAGAATGATTTGACTCATGGTCAGTCCTCTGATTAAAATTTCTACCCAACAACTCATGAATGATTTATAAAAAGTCAGATATCAGTTGTATCTGAAAAGGGCCAGTCTGGGTGCAGGTTTTTGTTTTAGCCCAGCACTACAACACCAGATTTAACCATTTAACCAATGATTGTCTTCAATCAAGACCTGGCGCCGGGCTATAACAAAAGCCTGCAGCCATACCAACCCTCGACACTCCTGTCATATATGAACAATGAAGATTTCAGGATGTCAGGCTAGATGCCTGTCGGCCTGATGTAATTTGCTGTGTGGAAGGCATTGTGGGAAAAAAACCTTCCCAGGAGAGGGAGCTGTTGGGTTTTCTGTTGTCTGTATGGTGTCAGGACAATGAAACCAATGCCTGTACATTCCCCACCACACCTGGACATTCTCCAGAAAACCCCAGTGGCAGGAAAGCACTAAGTGTCCGAGCGTGATTGTGAAGATTCACTGTGAAAACAATGCTATGCCAGTCCCCATGCAGCTGAAGTACAGACTGAAACAGATCAGCTGAAAGTACACTTTGTGTAAAAATACCACGTCATTCCCATTAACAAATTCAATGCGGATTATTGAATGATGCCCTTGAACAGTAGATTTCAAAGTGCTGAATAGGTTAGTTGTAGTACCTTTGTGTAATCCAGCAAAATAAAATGAAATAACTGGGTCTCCTGCAGGAAAACAGTTGCACCCAGTCCAAACTCACCCCACTAATCACTCCGCCTCCACCCCATTTTGAATGGCAGGCAATTAAAAGCCTCTCTGATATAACAGAGCAGGACATTGGCTGGCACTGAAGTGAAGCGATAAGGAGCATAAACAGCATCAGTTCTAGGATGCATGTCATCCTTCATCACTTCGTAAGTCAGAGAATAAATCATCTCAGTAGCCCACATTGATAATGTATGGCGGATCGTACATCTTTAAAGTACACAGTGCATCATGGCGATGAATGTATACTTAACTGGGAAGAAATAGAACAATTATTTCCTGGGCTGCTGTACAAGTAAGTGGATTTAATAAAAAAAGCGCTGTCAACACATTAATTCAGTATGCCATAATAATGATATGACACATTCACTAAATATACTTATTCAACTGAAACAACAAAGATATATTTTCTAATAAACCACATGCAGCCTTTTTTGCATTTGTGGAAGTTTGCTATTCTATGTGTCTATCGTTCCAGATGGTTCTGGAATAAGCAATAACCACCATAGACCTTCTAGGCTAAATATGCCAGTGGAAATCCCTGAAAACCGACAACAAGAGACTATGTGGAAGCATTATGTTTCTGAACAGACAAACCAGATGGTTCTAGGCTCATTCCATGAGACACAGAGATGATACTGAACTGTCTGTCTTCCCCCTGCCAACGATCACAGCACAAGCACTACTGACAGTTTCTATAAGAGTGAACAGCTTGTCTGTGAGTTGTTGCAGTCATGTGAGCACACTCAAGGTTAGGACACCTTTAAAAAGCACCAACTGTCATCATCCCATTATGGGATGGTCTTCTGTCCTTTGCATAAGCAGCGAGGACCAGAATCTGTGCATCCACAAAAAGTAAGACTTGAAGCATTTTCAGTATTCTCATTCCTATGCTTAGCTTTTCTTTGAACTCCCTGGGTGCAGCTCAAAGCTTCCTTTTCTTTACTTTGTGTTCCATGCTGATATGACAGTTGTATCATAAGGCAATGAAACGGGGCTTAAAATTTAAGAGGTTGCAGGTTTAAATTCCAGGGGGGTCAACGTCCTTGTCCCTCTGAGTAAAATATGCATGTTACTGATACTATAATACATAGATATGACAGCTGTGAACATTGTCCAGGATAAAGGTATCTGCACTGGCATGATGCAGTACTGCTGGTCAGATAACTGATATGATTTAAATGCTATTCTCAAATTATGTCAGCATTATTCAATAAATAGCATTTTTCAATATTTCCTCTGCTTAGTACATGCAGATGCACATCACTTGCCCATGTCCAGAAAGCTTCTCAAACCATGTATAGGAAAATATTATTAACAAGAACAGGAAGGATACTGAAGTTGTGCTCATCGTACAACCTTGAAATGTATAAAAACACAAAAAGCTAATAAATATTTAAAGGCTCTCTTTCAGGCTGAATCCTTCGGGGTTTTTTTTTTTTTTTAGAATGAGTACTACTCTATGTTTATACAAATTAAAAATAAAATAAACAAAATAAAAACATAAAGATGTGTTTAATTCTTCCTTGAAAGCCATGGACAGGAAGATAGTTCACTGAAAGCATAGAAATCTATATCTCTTTTTGATATAATCTGTCTCATATCTGATAAAGCTGTTCCTTGCACTGCTATCATGCAAAACATCTAATTCAATAAGGTGAGGCTTTTGCCTCATTAATAAACATAATGCCAGGTCCTTTGATGCACTGATTACGTTTACATAATAATTAATAAATAAATTTGATTAAGCCTTTTGAGACAGATGTTAAAAAGTTGTTTTACTGTATCTAACTCTTACTAGCAAATACTACTAAGTCCGCACATAATCATAATGCCTCCACTGATATAAAGGAGGGAGTTCAAGCACAACCACAATATTGTAGATCTCACACAGTCAGTAAACAGACAACCGCTTCTTAAAAGTGAAAGGTAATGAGCAGAACACAAACATCGTATTTTGCGTTAATCTTTACAAAAATTATTCTATTAGAAAATTAACAAAAAAAGTACATCTAAGAACATCACCACTTTCACTACTATTGCTTATAATGCATGTATGCATGTATACACACGCACACACATACATCACATATGAAAGTGGACTTTGCTGGTCATTGTGAAGTTTGCAATACCAAAGGCAAGTAAATCCACCGACGCATTACCGCTGATAAACCATTACATTTTGTTCAATTCTCAACCACACATACGTCCAACAGTGCTATAATGCGTCTTCGAATTAACTGTTTATTTCTCTTGTGCCATTTCTGTAGCAAAGATTAAATGCTGATCAAGTATCTTACCGTCAACCCATAAGACTGATGAAATTAAAACAACGTGCAGATTTGTCTTTTCGCTAAATCCAAGACAATCCAGAATCGAGCGCTTTACTTCCGTTCCTTACGCGATGTCCATACTCATGTTCGTTCACTTTTCTAGACAAAGTAGAAAAAATGAAGAAATTGTCTGGCGTCAGGTGAACGGTGGTTCTCTATAAACAGCCCGTGAAGTTTTAAAGTCAAAAGCAAAATCTATGTTGAAAGAATCCACTTCTTTTTATTCCTGAAAATATAACCATTATTCCCCTGCAAACTGTTTTTGGTGACATATTCAAAATCTATCTTTTTAGGAACAGGGCGCGTAATGTAGCCTAACTACTCTGTATTCCGATAGATTAAAATTCTACAGGCACTAATACGCTCCCATCTTCTTAGTCTGTGCACTGCAGGTAAGGAAGAGAAACCTGCCAAATCGATACGGGAGGCGTCTAGTTATATTAGACTGGTTAAGTGCGTATTTACGCACACGGCAACCTTAGGTACCAACTGGGGAACAGTAACGCTCAATCTGACAGGTATTGTGCAAACCCAAGGCGGGGCTAGAGCAAATTCAGAGAATCAAAAGACTTCATTTGCAATCCTTTATTCATTTTCTTAACGAACACTTTCTTCGTAATTCATTTGACCAATGTAGTTTTTAAATACGGAATATGTGTTCCTTTGTCTCTGGAATCGGTGACGTTTGATGTAAATAGCAGTTAACTAGCCAAAAGATGGCGTTATTGGTGCATTTTCTTTCAAAGACAATATCCCTCCACCTGCAGACTTACAGGGTTCCGCTCCAATCGCCACTATCAAGGTACGACAGCTGTTAATTTTCAGACATTATATGATCTGAAAAAAGTAATGAAAAAATAACGCAGCAATAATGGATTATACAATTAAAACGTTTGGACTACATTTGCATGATAAATGTACTTGTGAAGAACGTTCACACGTGGGTTAAGCTTGGGAATAGCATACCTGTATCAACTCGTTTGTGGCAGATTTATGTTTTCTTTACAAGTTAGTTTTGTCAATTTACACTGAACGTACACATTCACCCAATGTGTACGCATAGTGTTATTTATTTTTTACTGCTTAAAGCAGTCTAAACTTTAATTTTCTCCAGCATATGAAAGCGTGGTGCTTATGAACCATTAATTAATCGATTTCCACTACGATAAGAATCCATTCAAATGATAAGATTAATTTTACTTTCTGTAGGCTAAAAAATGTTATCGAATTTTCAATTTACACACGAGCAGCCCCTCCCGAGATAGTTTCTGTCATACTGAAACTATCGTTGCTGAAATACTGTACAAACAGCTTTGTTAGCGCCGTAGAGGTGGTTAACGCGTAGGTTAGTGGTAGCCCAGTGACAGGAAGTCGTTTTCCACGGCACAGTCGGTAGGGGTTTTAAGATGACTCGAGAATGTCGTTCAAGACGTCATTTTCCTTGCCAGCATTATGAATAACAAAGCTTTTCATAAACACACGCGAGCAGTTCTAAACCGGAGAAGAGAAAACGTTTCACTTGCATCTGCCAGCTGGCTTCAATAAATAACTGGTGAAATGCAGGTCTTCATATCATCCTTAATTTATTTAACCACACAATTTAAATAAATTGATTTGGAAATCGGTTCTTCTTCCTTCATTTTTGTAAGCTTTTGTACGTCTAATAGCCTATATATTACAGTAACCATCAGCTATCTAGGTCACTGTGATCAATGTCAGAATACATACATGCTTCATACAGTCCTCACTGAGGGAATGTTTCTGCTGATCTCCCTAAGGAGATTTATTTTAATCACGTGGTCAGGTCGTGGGGCGTAAATCAGATTGATGTGTAGGCCTATAATATTTGCTGGGCTTTGTGTTATTACAAGGCGGCACGGATGATGCAGTGGGTAGCACTGCCGCCTAACAGCAAGGAGGTCCTGGGTTCGAATCCCCGTCGGCCGGGGCTTCTCTGTGCGGAGTTTGCATGTTCTCCCCGTATCTGCGTGGGTTTCCTCTGGGTACTCCCACAGTCCAAAGACATGCAGGTTAGGCTGATTGGAGAGTCTAAATTGCCCGTAGGCGTGAGTGTGTGAGTGAATGGTGCGTGTGCCCTGCGATGGACTGGCGACCTGTCCAGGGTGTATTCCTGCCTTTCGCCCAATGTATGCTGGGATAGGCTCCAGCCCCCCTGCGACCCTGATCAGGATAAGCGGGTTCAGATAATGGATGGATGGATGGATGTGTTATTACATTGCTTTAGTAAAGAATATTCGGTGTTGCACCTTGGTACTCTCTGAACTGTCTTTTATGGAAATTAAATATTACAAAAAACCTGTTGTTCCTTTCAGGTAATCACATTTAGCTAATTCAGACCCCGATGGTTATTTTTCTTGACATGGCTAACAAGAATGCTATAGTAGTATAGGAGGGCAATAATCATGGCCTTTTGAATCATGATGGCAACCGACATCTGCTATTGTCATTATCTCACCAGGTTGTTCAAGCACAAATTGCCAGCACATCGTTTTCACATCAGATACAGGTATTATAATTAAGCGGCTGTAAAATGTGTGTGTGAATAAGTGATGTGCCTTGGAGGGAGTGATGGAGTGTCAAGAAAATGGAGCAATTGAACAGAATAACAGAATAAAAGCATTGCAAAGTCGTACGGGGAGGGAACAATCTGGTGGAAATAAACAGGATTGAAATTGACCAGCTGCTATGTGTGTTCATAAAAGGAAAGAAAACAGAACCTTTATAAAAGTGTCTGGTTTCGTGATTGCATCTGTGACAGGAATGACCAAAAGATAGAAAATCTGCACAGATGTCCCAAAACAAAAATTGGCCATGCTTTCTTTCTTTGCAGATTTTCTAACGGGGAACAAAATAGCTGTTAGTGAGTTTACTTTGCATGTGTTTACTTTGCATTCTTGCATGTGCCAGGTAGCCTGCTGTGGATGCATGACAAATGTTTCAGATCACTTTTTAGGAGGCAGGTGTGGATGTGTCAGTGACTAATTTCCACAGAAGACTTCTCAAACAGATCTACAGAGGCTACACTGCAAGATGCAAACAAATAGTTAGCTGTGAAAACAGGATGGCCAGGCTACAGTTTATAACTAGTACCCAAAAGAGCCTGCAGAGTTGTGGAAAAAGGTATTGTGGATAGATGAGACTAAGATTGACTTGTATCTGAGTGATGGTAAGGGCAAAGTGTGATAGCTCAAGAGAAACTTCCTAAGAACCAAAGCATCGGTGAAAACGGTGGTTGGGGTGTCAATATTGCATCACATTTTAAATTATGCAAGCCCTCATCTCACCAAGCTGAAATGTTTTTAAGAAAGATGTCCCAATGGTTTTTCATTTTTCACCATCTCATAAATGACCAAGAACATTGACTGTTATTTACCACATTCACAATGCTATTGTTCGGTTTTAAGGCAGCTTCATGTCTGTCTGAAAGATGATTGATTTCACAGTCGTCACGGTTTACTTGTTCTTGTGAAAGATTAGAATGATTCAACAATGATTACTCAGTATGAATTGCATTATTAATGAATGAATGAATTCATTCATATCATTTAAAAATAGACTTATTTCAAAGCTGGGGCAGCTTACTGATGATAATACCCATGACATGTTCTTGGGATGGGTTGTTTCTGGATATCTGAATGCATTATGTTCATTTCTCAAAGCGGGGTTAAGGAAAGCTGTATTTCGGTTTTGCTTTGATGTGTTGTGCCCAAAGCGTCTCTCACTTTAAATGCCCTAGCTGCACAGATCAGCAGTGCTTCTTTCTGCCAAACATAATTGCCCTGGCAGAGAACAGTCTGTGCCCACACAGAATGCACACCAGTGCAGGTAGAGGACCGCAGACCTAGGGTGGCCCACTCAGTGACACAGTGACTTCAGTGTGGGCCCTAGAGAACAGCAAAGCTAGCATGCCTGTGTGGTTCAGGTGCAGACCATTGTTTTACATAGGCCTGTTATAAATACTGAATCTGCTGTAACAGGAGGAGAAACAATTACATTGATGAACAATGTTGCTGTGTGTATGCCTCTGCAATGTGCCAGACCTCTTGAAACCTCTTTGAGAGTATGGCTTTGTATAGTACAGTATAGTTTTGCCCACACTGGGTATTTTTGAAGTTGCGGTTTTTAATTAAATGACCTAAAGCCAGCAGTTCTCACTACCTGCCGTGGTGTCACACTCTCTGTTACAGTATATGCTCAGTGAAAGCAGTGCAGTACAGAGTGATAAACCCACCCTCTTTTCAGAAAGCTAATAAATTATGACGAATCATGATCTTGAGTCAGCAGGATTCCAATTCCAAGGACGAAATTTAAAGCCAGAATATTCTAGTGATGCCTCTGTGAATTTTATAAATAAAACTGGGCCTGGACACTTCTGAAGGTTGAACTGTACTGGCTTTTCCTACCAGTTATTGTACATTAATAAGCTAATTAACTGTATTCACCAATGTCAGTCATCTTCTGCTTCCATACATGAAATGGAGACATTTTGCTACTTTTCCGGATTACAATGATTGGGCTAATTAAATACTCAAGTATACTGTAGATATTCACATAGAGGGCAAAAATATATATATGCCTTCCTTACCCATCCCTGAATTAACACATTAAAGGGCCTATTCAGCCTTAGCAGATGTGTGCAAATTTAAGCAATTGTTGCGAAATCAAACCAACACATGTTTTCTACCTTGCATTGGGAGATGTTTCATAGCACATAATGAAAAACGTACATTTGTAAATGCAGACAAATTCTTTTTCCCAGAACAGAAAATGCTTTTGTTCAGGTCTCCAATTATAGTCATTCCACTGACACAGCTACAGGTTTCCCTGTCCCCCACACCCCCCTCCTGAGGAGACCAGGAGGGGGGCCAAAGGCCAAGGTAGTCAGGGGACTGAGAATTCAAATCCACAAGAACACTGCGCTTTCTGCCGTAAAGCAGGGGGGAGTGGCCGGTTGTTGTGGGATTTTGAGTAGGAGAGGAGACTGAGGAGGTCTGAGGGCGGGCCTACCCTCCGTCCCATTACCGTATCCCTTCTGACCATAATAGCGCCGCTTCTTGGCTTCTGTAGGTTTGCTCCCAATTACGGCAACAGTATGAGGGGCATTTACATAAATGGCAGTCTCCTATGCCCCCACTCTAGAGGAGGGAAAAAAGGGAATTGTCAGTTTTGCAGAACAGTGATTAGACCTGGGACTCAGTGTGGCTGAGAACGTGAGCGTGGGATACTCCTTAAGGGGAAGAGCAGGCAAGATGAGGCATGCTCGACTGGAGGAGCACAGCAGCCTCCTGAGCTGAAAACTGAATCTGCTTATAAATGTTCCTGCTAAACATTCTAAAATTAAAAATTACATTAAGTAAAATTCTCAAATTAATTCTGCAATAAATACAACTTCAAAAAAAAAAACTTTTCTGGTTTGTGGTGAATATTATCATACATTTAATTACACAAATGTATGTTTGTAAATGTGGAATGTCACACGCTGCTGAAAAAAAAAAAACCATAATAAGTATTATATTCTATACTATTCTATTATTTAGAGCCGAATAAGAGACAGTGCGCTCATTAGGGGTCAATGTCATGGACAGCGCAGTGGAACATGCTTATTGTTTAGCAGATGGAATAAACAGGATGTGCATTAAATTCCCATTATCCTCCAGCTTGCTCTGAAAGTCAAGTGGGAATTGAGTGACACTAACCGCCCGGTGGTCAGGCGTGCAGCCGGAAAATGGTCCTGTTAGGGAATATAACAGTAAAAACACAACAACCTGACAAGTATGTCAGAATAATATGTCAAAAATAAACAAAACAAACGCCTAGCATGCAAATGCAAAACAATCATAAATATAACATACATCCATAGACAGGAACTAGGGGTGCTTCAGTTGAGTATGGAAAAGGGAGGAGAGAGAGAGTCAGATCATACACCTAAACTAAATAAATATTTATATTGGCATTTAACTTGAGCCTTACAAACACAAATTTCAACAGAAGGAAGCTATTGTTGATATTCTGAAAGTCAAATAATTACAAATTTCAAATATTGAGTCAAATAATACTTTAGTTAACTTTATAAAGATCTGTGGGACATGGCTAGAATATATGTATGTAGCTATATTCCATGGTGAATGGCCAATACTTTTATAAATTGTGCTTAGCCTGTACATACCTGGAACTATCTGATATAAATTAACATTACAGACAATATTTTGTAAGATATTTAGGCAGAGGCAGAGATGGGGAGGTACATCAGGAGTAGCCAACACAACAGATACGTGAACATTAAATAGGAAAGGCAACAGGTGCTGGCAGGTTCCATGTAATTGGCAAGGGGCTGTCTGCAATCCCCTCTCCACAGTGTTTGTTGGGAAACCTACAATTAAGATGAACAATAGAGAGGAGGCAAGGCAAGCAGCAGGACTGTGCTGAAGAAGTGGTGTGGAAGAGAGAAAATGCCAACCAAAGCAAGACTGGGCCAAAACCAGGAGTGACACTCCTCTAGAATATGCAAAATATGCAAAATAATATGCTCTAGAAAAAGGAACAAGGGACAAGGAAATCTGTTGATTTCAGAGGGCTTTTCACTACAAACTACAGTGAAAAGCTTCAAACTACAAACTTCAAAGCCAGTGACCATGCAATTTCTGAAGAGGCTGTCTGGATGGTTGTTCTAAAATTGAACTGTGAGATAAATTTCATGACTGTGAGATGGCTGTCAATCTGTCATCCATTTTATAATACTAATCGAGGCTTTAGATAGGATTGATCTTTTTTCTTTTGAGAACCTGTTATGCACAAATATAATAGTGTGTTCTGCAGTTAAAGTCCTGGGGTTGGACTTATATCTCCCCTCTCCTTTCTTTGTTCTCTCCTCAGTTTTAAATAGCTTACTTGAATAGTTTCTTTGACATTGGCACAACTGTGGTCCTCATGTTGACAAACACAATAGCAGGTTTCTTATACATATACTTAGGAAGCGACTGTGTACACCTGACTAATCAGAAAGAGCTGAGAAGCCAAATTCCCAATTACTTAAAACCATAAAATCACGCAGATATGGTTCAGGAGCTTCGTTATTGTTCACATCAGAATAATAATCAGTGATTTCGACTGTGGCATGATTGTTGGCGCCAGAAGGGCTGGTTTGAGTATTTCTATAACTGCTGATCTCCTTGGATGCAGAGTTTGCATAAAATGGTGCAAAAAACTAAAAAAAAATCCAGTGAGAAGCAGTTCTGTGGGCAGAAATGCGTTGTTATGAGAGAGGTCAGAGAAGGGCCAGACTGGTTGAAGCTGACAGGAAGGTGACAGTGAAGCAAGTAATCACACATTACACAGTGGTGTGCAGAAGAGCATCTCGGAACGCATAAAACCACTAAGTGGATAGGCTACAGCAGCAGAAGACTTATAAATACCTAATAAAGTGTTCACTGAGTGTATATAAAAATTATGTGATTCCTGCATGGATCACCCAATATGGATGTAAATACCCTCAAACTAAATGTGCCAGTCTGCATTTCAAATCACATTAATCGTGTCATTTCAAATCCAATGTGCTGGAGTACTGAGCCAAAGGAACAAAAATTGCACCACTTACAGACTAAATTCTGAGACTGCACTGCAAGGCACACTGTGTCTCACGTTGCAAAACCCTCTCAGAAAAGCCCACCCTAACCCTCATAGGATGAGCAACATATGGCCCACCATTGTGGATTTCCCCTCACACTGCATTTGGTGGTAAAATGTCTAAGGCGGAACTTGCAACTCTCTGCAACAGCATGCTCACAATATCATTTATATAATAACAAGCTCAATGTTATGGATTCAATTTGTACAGTAAATGTAACTAAAGTTTAATAGCTTAGTGGCAGTAAATGGTCTCTCGCAACTCACTATTGAAAACGTTTTTACATACAAGTTTTTTTCTTGATTGTGGCGGGGTTTGCCAACTAACAGTAAAACACTGCACTTAAATAACACATTCATTTCTCATTATTTGCTGACATATCAGGCAATAATTTTTCAATAACTAGTTTACAGTATCAACACCTCAATTTCTAAATTAATACACTTTTAACAAACTCAGTAACTGAATCCTGTCCAGATATTGGCTGGATTCCATCAACATCTATCCATAAATTTGTTTAACGCTTGAAAATTTAAGGAAAGATATTTACAAAATACAGGGCTGCACTAAAGCCTTTTCTAAATTCAAGCCAAAGTTACTTCCCTATTTTCTACAAGTCAGAGGACAAATGCTGACTGAATGCTGACTATTAAGTTCATCACACAGTTAGACCTGAGGAGAGATGGACCCCCAAACGAAGCTTGTTGCCCTGACCGACACCGTGATCCAGGACCGCTCTGCGCGCCCGCACTGCCGATTCTCCACGTCTCCACACCAGCCGAATAAAACATTAGCTGGGCTTGCTGTGATGCTCTTTAGACAGGGGAGGATCATTCCAGGCCAGTGTTTAAAAAAGGCGCAGGACTGTCTGAAGAAAACACGCTTGCGGCCGGAGGATACGGGACATCTGCGCTCACTGCCCCTGACACAGATCCACTAACGACTCAGTGAAGCAGACGTCGCTGGTCACAGTGATAACTGGAATACAGTTTTTAAAGTTGCGTGTAGAGAATTTAAGCAGCGTTCATTTAAGCTGTGTGTCCATCTCCCCGTCACGCTGCAGTGCTCTCTTGTCGCCTATGGAAACTAGAGACTGTGAAATCTGAAAGCCTTCTGTCAGGTAAGATTTGAAGAAGTGGGGTATGCTGATCCATTCAGCAAACCTCCTAAATCTTCATTGTGGAATGCGTGAAGTGACTCTCCCCCCTGCCCCCCCAGTGAAATAAGTTTTGTGATGCAAGTTCTCCTCCATCCCTCAATGTACCCTAACGCCCACGCTCCAGATTTAAAGTTGAGATCCATCTGTGTTCTGTCAAATGTATTGACCTCTGGGCTGAATGTATGACATGAATAGGAATGGGAAAAGAGAACTTACCCCTTTGCAGAATTGGTGAATCGGGCAAGTGCTCACTAATCTCAAGTCTTAATCATTTCTCCAAATGTCTCCATTACTTGAAACAGGAATTCCCAGTCAAATGAGATTTTATTTCTTCTTCTTCCTTGTCAAGACTAATTAGACTAATCCAGACTCTGATATTTTCTTTGTTTTGCCAGTTTAGAGATGTTTCTTTATGTATTGGGTTTGTCACGTTTCTCAGAGTGCATAATCCAAAAATAATTTCTTTGCAATAGCTGCATGAGAATGAGTCAGAAGCAGCTGGTCCTAATTCGGTTTGCTGCTTTTGGAATAGGAGGTGCTATGGCTTTATTAAGCATGTGGGCCAGCCCTGACTGTCAGGGTGTGGTTAAAAGTGTCTGATGTGATCGCAGTTGACTTCTGAAGTTGTTGAACCAATTAGCGACACCACCGTCTACTCATGATATGTGCCATGAATAGTTCTTGTAATGATTCAATTTTAAGCATTATTTTTTGCTGTAGTCAGGGTTCGTATAACAGAATAGTTGATTTAATGAGTCTTTTTATAGTTGAGAGCATTGTAGGGGGCAAACTCAATTTTATTGTTTATTTATATGTTACTGAGGAATTAGCATAATTGTTTATAGACAGGAATTAATTCCAGCAAGTTACTTCTTTATATGCTGCACACATACAGTGCTTGTCAGGTACAGTAATTATAACAGGATACAACTCTTGGCCACATTAAAGCAGACAGACTTCTAATTCAATGTGTCTTATACTGTCTGTCAGATAACATCACACTAAAGCTAAATGTTGAGGAAGAAATACATTTTTTTTTAAAGTTGGATACAGGGGGTGTATGTTGTATTTCAATTCTGATGCAGTATCACACAGACAGTACATCTAACAGTAAGTGCATGAATCTTTCAGCGACACTCTTTCTAGCACATTGAATTTGATATTTTGATGCCGGACGGTTTTGAATTATGTAACAGATTGTTTTGCTTGCTATCGCAAGCATAGATGTTGAGAAGATGAGAAGTTTAGAGCAGGTCCACATTTTTCCAGTTTATTTTTGTAATACTAAGCCCGTTCGCAGTCTTCTTTTCCCCCAAGCCCTTGCACCCTGCCACCCAATTTCACACTCCATGGATGTCACAAGCCGCAGCAACACTATGCAAAAGGTTTGCGAAGCCGATTATGAGCGACGCTGGTACATCTCTCCTGTTTTATGTGCTGATATAACTCATTTGGCTAAGGGCTCTCCACTGGCTCAGACAGGACAGCCATTTGCCACAAGATGCAGGTGGAGCCCTACAGCCCAGACATTTCAGGATCAAGGTCTCTGGATGCACATAGCTGCCTATGGCCTTGAAGCTACAGCTTCAGGTAGGGTGTGTTTACAGTAAGCTGGCAAAGGTTACTGTTGTGTTAGGTCCTGCCAATTGAGGTGCCCACAAGCTACCAGGTGGCATCAGAGAGAGATATGCCTCACCTCTGACTTGACACTAGCTTTCACTGTCAACAAATTTATGGATGAGTGCATGGTGGATGAGCCCCTGGTGTATGGTATAACATGGAAATCCTAGTCCAAGAGGAAAGATATTTGCCTTCAAAGAGAAAAAGTATTACGAAAAGGGGTAAAATATAAAATATACATGAAATCCATGGGTGTTTGCATGAATTTTTAAGAGAATGGTAAACAGAAGTCAGCCTATCATTATTTCCAGAAATGTGTTTTTTCATATAGTGCCGCACCTTAAAGCATATGTGCTGGGGATCCCTTTTCATTTGTGGTCTCTATTCTGATGTGCTGATATGAGTTTTCCTGCTTGGCATTTTCTTCCATTTGTGATGCAGTTAGCATCTGTCAAAACCCTGACACATCCTTGGCAAAGACGAAATGAACTACAGAAGAGTGTGTATATCATGCTTTTCAATCAGTGCGAGTTGAGGCCGAATGCTGATTGAATCCAGACTATTAACTTCATTGTACAGTAGGACCTGAGGAGAGATGAACCCCCCCCCAAAACGAAGCCTGCTCTGGGGCAATACCACGATGCAGGACAGCTCTGCGTGCCCACACTGCGGATTCTGCACAGCACGGTACACTCAAAGCACACAACCGAAAAAAACTACCTCGCAACTAACGGTATAAGTCACTGCTGACAGTTCGAAGCAAAACAGCTAAAGGGGTGTCTATTTTCTGACTTCAAATCAGACATAGAACACTGAACCTTGATTGTAATACTCTGGTATATCACTTGTGGTATAACATGTTGTTTGCAGGGGAGCAGCAGATTGGTTTGTGATGGCGTTTGTGCCTATGTGGTGCGGCAGAGGTTGCCTTGCACTCGCCGTGGGTTTGGGAGGGGGAAAGCGCAGCTGGTTGCCAGTTTGCAGGAATTGATTTGGTGTTTGGCTCCCTGCATGCTCTGCTGTCTCTCTGCTCTACGGAGAGTTTCAGGAGGTTGTCAGTGTTAACTGGAGCTTGAAACAAATGCTTCAACAAATATTTTCTGTCATTTTGGCAGCGACGGTTTATTGACCAGTGGTCACCATGCAGGAGGACAACCGACCACAAAAACATATTCATAGTACTTCAGTGGCAATCACTGAACCCTTTTACTCAGTGGAAGGGTTCATAAAGGGACAGCATTGCAATCATAATTTCCATAATCATGAGTTAAACTGGCTACTTAACATGGTAGTATGTGGAAGCATGTCTTCCGAAAGGTCATGAAACCATGGACTTTACAAGATGTAACAGTTTTGTACAGTAAGCATATATATCAATTAAAATTATCACAATATTTCCAAAGATTTGTAACCCACACAAGGTTGATTTGATCTTTTTATACATTTTCTACCAGTTTTAAATCCTGTTGTTTATTACAGCTAATTACAGCAGTAGTCCATTGAATGCATGGTCCATCACAGCAGATTGCACATTCATTGCTGTCACAGCAGACTGATGCAGTAGTCTCTTGTCTGCCTCAGGTTAGTATTTTTGGCAATCAGTTTCCATGCAATCTGTTTTCTATTTCCAAGAAGGAAACCTCCGTAGTCTCCCCTGTATTTATAGTGGTGCAGGACATCACTGGTAATCACACTGGGCTGGAATTAGATACATGAAGCTTGCAGCACAAAATGCGCTCTGATGAGGGTGTGTTGGTGCATTCTGCCTGAAATTAACATCTTATTTAAGAAGACTACAGCTCATTACGCAATCAGTGTCTGCCTACTAATCACATTTTGTGAATGAAGCAGATCTTAAACGGCGCAGTTTAAGATGTGGCGGGAATTATCATTTGAATTAATCTAAATACAAGATCCTAATGCAGCAAGGAGCTTGACTATTGCCGGGACAGAATGGGAATGTTGTGTGGGAGGTTCCAGGACATCTTACATTTCTCCCAGAAGAGTGGTGCTTTGTATGACTGGGTGCTTGTCACAGAAGCCACACGTAGTTCTGTCTTTTTTTGGCGTGTCTTCCCCCGTTGTTTTTTCGTGATTGTTTTGGAGGATAACTAATCAAAACAAATCCAGTTTTTATTATTGCTCTCTTTCTAACAATGTTCTGGAAAGGAGAATCTCATTGCTCTGAGAATGACAAAAGTGATTAAAGGCAGCATATCAATGCATTTACTTTTATTTTTTTACTTGCGGCAACACTAATTATTTTAAACTTAACACTTGTTACTGTCACTATGATTGAGAACGTTGTTTCAATCATTTCCCACTGCTTCACATGAGATATTGGTCAATTATGTAAATATTTTCTACGACAAACACCCAGCCTTAATAATTGTATGGTTTATTAATCTGTAGCTATCTTCTGAGTTGAAATAGTGTTGCAATGATTCCTCTCCATGTATCTTCTATACCTATGGCTCTGTCTTCGTATTTTTTCAGGCAGAAACCGACCCTTGTTAATTGCATGAACTTTTGTAAATGCAACGGAATACATATGGTAATCAGTCCCACTTACAATATCTCTGCCCTTTATTGGAGTAAGCCTCACTTAAATACTTATTGAAAAGCCCACTGTATTTAGTGTTGGTAGAGCATATTGTCTAACTAAAATGCAGCAGCTGCCAGTCTGCCACACACATTTTCCCGAGATCAATGTTTATTTGCGCCCATTTGCGATCAATAACTTTGTGCGGCACAATTCCTCTCAGTAGATATAGGACAACTCATAAGTTCATATGATTGAGTAGTTTCTAGTTTGAGGCTGAATAATTCACCATTATGATCGGTCACATATTTAATTAAATCTTTGGCGATAAAGACCAATGAGTCCAAGAGTTCTTGTGATGAACGCTGTTCTGAAACAATCGTCCAAAAAAAAAAAAACACTAACCATTGAGAAGGGTTTGTGCAGTAAAGGGATCGAATGGCCAGGCTAACACAGACTGTGACATTATTGGATTCTGGACTTTAACTGCCTTAGTCATTGGGGAGGAAACAAGAATAAAAAGGCTGAATTACCATATTGTTATAAAAACCTGTTTTGGAAACTGCCAGCTCTATTTTTTTCAACTGCAGATGGTTTAAGAATCACTGAACTGAATGAAGATGACCTTTTATGGACACTTTCCTCTTTACTGTGAAGCAGGTTTTAAAAGTTAAAGTGATTGTTTTTGAACTGTTTTTAGTTTCCTGAGCCTTCATGCCTCTCAATATGTTTTTTAGCAACCTCTGTGGTGGACATTTGCTAGTCGATCAGATTTAATATGGATCTGCAAGGGTTTTGTGCGTGTGTTTGTACATTATTATAAAGTTTTCTATTTCAGATTCATGATGAATGTTGGCTTAATTTGACTAATCTTACTGTAAAGTGTCAGTGGCAACATGGAAATACAAAGAATTTTGGTTTTCTTTCTCTCAGTACAACACCTGCATATGCATCCAAATGCATATAATTGTTGTTTATACTACATTCTATACATTTAGCAGTTGCTCTTTACTAGAGCTACAAGCAAAACATGTACCTGATTAATATGAGCAAGATAAATTGAGTGACCCAGCTATCAGCAAGTAAAGCTGCACTACCAATAAAGTACAAATTAAATATACTATCCAAGAGCCAAAAATGCAAATTACAAATACAAGCTTCTCAAGGTCAAGACAGCAGAATCATTGGCTACCTTTTGCAGACTGAAGGCCCCCTTATACGGATTGGTTTCTGATTTGACTATCTTATAAAAGTTTGGCCTTTGTTGGCTATTTGATTGCATGTTATACAACAATTACTGTAGAGGTAATTGGTTTATTAAGACTCAAAATAAACTGAACTGAAATAAATATTTAATTTCCTATTGGTGTATTTCAACGTCACTTTCAGAGTTCTGAAAATGTCAGTGTTCCGAACAACCTTCATTGCCGATGTGTTTGGTTCTCTGAGGTTCTGCTGTAATGAGTTCTACTTTCATGCCTTAATGTTATATTTTATATATTTTCTCAGGTATCTTGTTCCACCGCCGTGGAATCAGTACAGACAGGTATTGTGACGACACAGTACAGGGAAGGGAGAGCCAGTCAACTCTCAAATAATATAACTCCAGGTGACAGAATGGAGAGATCCGGCCAGGGAACAGGGCTTCGATATTGATCGGATGTATGATTGAGCTGTTCTATTTACTGTCCAGTAAGCTATTGTGAAATCAGTTTAAAATGTGACGTGAGCTTTATCAGTTGTCCGGTCCACACCAGGATATTTACGGTTGTTGTCTCTCACACACAGGTCAGTCGCCTGTATCCAGTCTAGTCCATTACTCTGTCTCCCTCGATAACCCACCTTTCTGAAAAGTGCAAAGAATGACTAATGTTGACTGTATTGGAATAGGATATAGAGTCATACTTCATAACCCAGGTGTAGCATTCACTTCATCTTTGAGTGGAGACACTTTACTTGGACGGGAAATTATGGTACTGCCAAATGCCACCTTAAAACACTTATTGAACCAAGACCTGTTTCTCACTTGCGGGCAGGAAGAGCACGCCAATGCGGTTTAAAGCCTTGAGGCTGTGGGCTGGGCTGTGAGAAAATCTGCTCCACAAATAGCACAATCACGCATTCCTGTGGAGCGTCAGCCACCACTAGCTGAATAAGCAATTTATTGAGAAATAGAGTTGAAGCCAAACTCCCCCCCCCCCCCCCCCCCCTCCCCCTCTCAGTGTGGCAGCTATATTTGTTGATCAGCTGCCAAAAACATCACAAACCAGCATACATTTCAAATAAATTATGAATTGCACAAAATATTGCAATCTCAGTCAACACATACTGCGATACTGATGTCAGTGTCAGTGTGTATATGTCAGTGTGTCTCGCGACTCTGGGCACTGATGTTCCCCTCAGTGTGCCAGTGTGTTCATTTCAGCGCAACAGGATCATTGCAGTCTGTAGAATTCGGCCTTCAGTCGCTGTCTTCAGGCTACTTTACCATATACTTTAATGCAGTGCTCTAGAGATTCTATCAATATATCAGTTTTTCAATGTCTAGGGGAGTACAAAAGTCCAATTTCTTGGTTGCAGGATTTTGAAAGCATGACATCCAGCACAAAGTGATGCGGTGGTTGTCAGCCTTTCATAGTTCTCCTTATTGTGAACTACTGCCTGCATCCATGATATTTCATTTCTTGTACAGTACTTCCTTTGAAGTTCAACCACTGTATTTTTGGGAGCAATGGCCAAAAGTGTGTTTCAGGCTGATGAAAAATATTTTTCTCTAACACCATGAATTGTTAAACCCTTTTTTCACACGAGACCATTGCAAGTACTAATCAACACTCCACATTCACTACCCAATCCAAGAGCCACTTAAAATTTCACACACCACAGTAGTACTACAACAACATACAGTAACTATGGCCAATCTGCTAACAAGTGCTAGTTTGTGTACTTCTAAAGCTGCATATGTAAGGATTATTGCACCTGTCTGATTTGGATGCACAAAGTTCTGGCTGTGAGGAGTATACCTCATTCCTCTCAGTCCTTACAAACATGTCTGTATATTCTGGCCTCCCATAAATACACAAACTTTAGACACAAATACACAAACTTTGGTACAAATTCCCATGACTGGACGATCAAGCCCAGAACCCTTCTTCTTTAGCTTCATGTACTATCTTCCCTCCTCCTTCCATGGCTTTCATTCTTATTCTTCTGATGACACTCAAGCAGCAACATCATCTCCACGAACTCTGGGAACATTCTAAAAGCTCAATCATTGGGGGTAATCAGCAGAACCATTTTGGTGTCTGTTTTCCACCAGTCTGCTGTGCAATTGCGAATATGCTGTAAATCCAGGTGAAGGAATCCACCTTTGTTGTTATGGTTGCGACAGACAAGACTCTTGTCCTTGGATGTTGCTCCAGATCCAGTTCAAAAGCCCTTCCCAGCCCTAGAATTAGGCAGTTATCCTCCATTTCAGTGCTTAATGAAACCCAGCCAATCAGCCTGGGCCTCCTCAGAGCTTTGATGGTTCCTGACTTGAAAAATGGGGCTATGGAGCAGAGTGCTTTGAAGTGAAAAGATTACTCCTTTGTGTCCACTGATTGCATTTCACTGATTGTGCATTCTTTGGGGGAGAAGTGCTTAATTTTGAATTTTGTCTGTGGGGTGAACTCATAAGGGGCAAAGAACAAGAAACGGTCTCTACCAGAAGCAGAAGACTTGGTTCATAGCCTATGTTCATACTTTCAGTGATTTTTTGGGGCAGAAGTGTGTGTGTGTGTGTGTGTGTGTGTGTCCGTCCATGTGTGTGCGCATGTAAATGTGTGTGCATTTCATGGAGTATGACAGTACAAAATGGCAGATTTCAGATATACTAAGTGATAAATGATAAAAGACCCAGTGTTCAGTGATTCAGGGCAAAGTGCTTGGGCAGGGCGGTTGGGTGACAAATTATTTTTTTCACCAAAAAATACTAATATTAAATAAGTTCAATATTTCTAGTATTCTAGTGTTTTCATTGGAGCAACAGTAAAACAAAGCATTTTCACATTTGGCAGTTGGAGTGGCATGCTCAATTAATCATGTTTCGCTGACTAATGTAAAAAATATTATTAGAAGAACAAGACCATTCCTCCAAAGGTAAATTAATTAATTAATTAATTCCCTTGTCTTAGCATTATTCCTGGTTGCCACTCTGCATTCTAGATCTATTTATTTCCACCTACCTCCAACCTCTGGATTTATCACCTCTTGGTGAATATACTAGTATAGGCCTATAGAAATTAATATATTACAAAAAATATATTCTTATGAATTATATTTGTTGTATGTCTGTTGTACCAGCTATACAATATATTCATCTCAATTTAATATATGTATTATCTGTATGATACCCCTTGTGATTATTCACTTTAGCTTGTGCGTAGCACTTTTAAAAACAAGCCTTATTAATTGCTAAATTAGTTGAAGCCAATAAAAATTATTTTGTAAGAATTCTTTAGTGTGTGAATATTTTGAATTATTTCATAAATCGAGGAGAACAGCAATATGCACTCTGCTGGTGTAGGAGGTAAGTTGGCTGGACAGTGTGTAGAGTGGTATATTAAATGGCCATAGCATCAGCCAAGGAGGGAGGGATTCACACAGCCAATCCTCATCTCACAAACTAGCAGTCACTCTGGTATCACACGTGTGAAGGAGCAAGGGCCAATTTAGGCCCCTGTAGACATAGCATTAACCTTCTAGGATGGATTAAAAAATGTTACATTCATTGGTTCATTAAACTCTTAATCATCCTCAAAACCCAACACGTGAAAAACAAGTTTGATCTTGAACTCTCTCGTGTTTAGAGGACATTGTGAAATTATACCAAATTTTAGTGCAGTAGGTTCCCATCCAGTATAATTCCTCTGCCTAAACTTTTGTCTTCTAGTCCCATGGGACTGCTGACAATGAGCACATGTATGCACACTAATAAGCTGTTGGTGCCCTATTTAGCATAAAAATCCAACTCTATTATAAAGGAGCATTAACAATGCTGGTATTGGGGGGGTACTTCAATTGTTTTTGAATAATGAAAGGCCTTGGGGATAAACAAAATGTTTCAAAAAGCTAGTTAACACCCTCTTATCAAGGTCAATCATGCTTCATGTGGCATATTATTATTGTGGAAAACATCATGTAAAAAATGAAATAAAGCCGTGATTTCTCTCTAGAATGACTGTCGCTAAGGGAGGAAGAGAGAGAGAAACTTTGTTTTCTTGTAATTTTTAGTTTTGGTCTTTGGATACAAGGTAATATATTTTATTCAAAACATTTAACATCACGCCCTGATATTAAATCTCACTGGACCTGTCTGGTGTAGCGTACCTAGGGCGGGGTGGCCTGTAGTGTAGTGGTTAAGGTAAATGACTGGGACATGCAAGGTCGGTGGTTTGATCCCCGCTGTAGCCACAATAAGATCGACAAAGCCGTTGGGCCCTTGAGCAAGGCCCATAACCCTGCATTACTCCAGGGGAGGTTTGTCTCCTGCTCAGTCTAATGAACTGTATGGATAAATCTCTGGATAAGAGAGCCTGCCAAATTCCATTGATGTAATGTAATGTAGAGGGCACTGCCCTAGTCTGATTCTACTGTAATACACTGCCCTCGTCCAAAAGATCGCATTTAGCCATACACACCAAGGACAATGTCTCCATCCATACGTCATAATCCTCACAGAAATGGTTAACAATGTTCTGCAATGGCCATCGCAGTCTCCAGACTAAAATCTGGACTGAACAGAAGTGCAATCCCCAAGGATATCAATGATTCTTAAGTTCTCAAAAATCCATTCAAATGTGTTCCTAAACCTTATCACTAATTATAGGAAAAGACTTGTGGCTGTCATTTGTGCCTGGGGAGTTTGCAGAAAGTATTAACCCAGGGGTGCCAGTGATCGTGAAACCTGGAAAAATGTAACACTTTGGTTGATTCCATTGAATCATTAATAAAGCACACTACTCTAAACATGTTGGATAATAAAGCTTGTGTCAATAACTGTATTAATGATTTAGTCTAGTTTTGTGGATATTATCAAGGGTGCCAATAATTCTGCAGCCCATTGTAGTTGACTTGCCAGTGATTTGTATAGGTTAGGATCTCCCATCTGCTAGTCCATAGCCTGAGGAATTTTGTAAGGTTTCCATTTGATTCTGTTTTAATAGTTTCACTTAAATTGTTTTAAACTTAAGGGGAACTGGAGAAACTGCGGTCAGAGTGAGACTAATACATATCATATGTGGTAATACGTTCAACTTCGAGATGAGTAGCTCGCTCCATCTTTATTCATTTAGGTGAGCACAGGTGCAAAGATGAGGCGATATGAATCTTGGGGATAGAATAAATCTCTATCTCTAAATATTCTAAATGAGGACTACGTCCTCGGAGATGGCATCCCGGGTTAAGTGTTTGAGGCATAATCTCTCGTCTCAAACTCAGAAACTTCAATAGGAAATCTTTGCTCAACTTTGATACTGTGGGGGAAGATGATGAGGCCTGTTGAAATATTCAAAAGTCATGAGCATATAAACCAGTTTAAACTTGAGCTGTATTTGTTGCAGCATCTGTTGCTAGCAGTTCATAAATAAAGCAAAACGGAGCCCGTTGGGTAACTGCTAAATATTTTGACCCAGTTTGATCCAGTTCCTGATTCTGGTTTTGTCAATCGAAAGCCTTTTTCCGGCATAAAGAGTCTATTGCATTGTACATAATCTCAAAACACTTCACAGTGAAACTCATCTCCACCACCATCAATGTGTAGCACCTACCTGGGAGATAAGTGGCAGACATTTTATGCTTGTATTGTTAGAGACATGTAAATATGATGAAGAGCTTAGTAGGCTTACTAGGAATAAGTAGAGACAGAAAAAAAACAAGATTGGCAAAATGGCCAATTGTGAGGTCTTTGATTTTAAACATTCATTGTTCCCCACATGTCAGAAATAGATATGCATGCCATGAAGAATAAAAATCCTATGTTCACATTGCGTGTATTGTTCTATATTGCAAACTATATAAAGGCCAGCAGCCATACCATCATGCACCCAGCTCCTGCCAAATGACTGAAGCTAAGCAGGTGTGGGCTTGGTTAATACTTGGATGGGAGACCTCCTGGGAAAACTTAGTTGCTGCTGGAAGTGGTGTTGGTGCGTAGGGGGCGATCTTCTCTCTGGTCAGTAAATATCCCCAATGTCCCAGCACAGTGATAGGGACACTGTTGTAGGAGACACTGTCTTTCAGATGGGACGTTAAACCGAGGTCCTGATCCCATGACACTCTTCATAAAAAGTAAGGGGTTCCCTGGTGTCCTGGCTAAATTCCCAACTCTGGCTCTTTCAATCTGCCACCTACTCATCCCCTGATTCAATTGGCAAAGCCATTGTTCTCTCCCTCTCCACCTCAGCTGGTGTGTGGTGAATATTCTGGTGCAAGGTGAATATTCTGGTGCAAAATGGCAGCCGTTGCATCACCCAGGTGGGTGCTACACATTGGTGGTGGTTGTGGCGAGTTTCCCCCTCATCACTGTAAGCGCTTAGAGTGTCAAGAAAAGCGCTATATAAATGTAATCTAGAAAAAGGTACCAGAATTCTAAAACTACAAATTACAGTTAATTCTTTTTTTTAACACAATGCAAGTTTGGCTTTTTGTTATTTTGAATTCTTCATTATCAAACAGATTGTTAGTTTTAGTGGCCATGTGTCCACATTCTCACCAGTTAGGAGCCTATTAATTCACCTCAGTATTACATTTGATCAGTTAAATACTGTAATTTTGTTATCTCTTATTATGTATGTTTGCAATATGACATAATAACCTCCACATGAATGTCAGACTGTTATTCTTCATGGAATGCTATTTCTGACATGATGTCGCTTACGAGTGTAAATAATCTCTAGACAATAAAAGTACAAAATGAAGAAAAAATAACATAATACAATTCTGGGATTGCAACTGCATTTGAAATGAAAACAAAAATCCCCTGGATCGAGGTTGGGAACCACTGATCGAGGCAATTATCTCATTTGTTAATATTTGTTAACTATTAATTAATAATGTTTGCCAGTGCTTTGTTATTTCCCCTTCCCTCTCCCTCTTGGGAGGTGAACTCTATTTTTATTCAGAATCATAATTTAGCAGCAGATTATTATTGGAGACAGGGACAGCAAAGACAGACAAACTAAACAGAGGTGACAGACGTATAAAAATACATTTTAACTAAAAACACGGATTTTACTAATGATATTTGACAAATCTGTTACTGACTATTTATTTTTACACATTTTATGTTTGGTATTGTACGAAGCATTTGGTATTGTCAGAAGCATTTGGGGAACTTTTTAATTTAAAATGTGAAATTGTGGAGTAAGTAGAATTAGCTCATTGGCAGATCTGGAATGGTGTCCAGATTTCATTGAATGATTTTATGAGATTTTTTGAGTGCACTGTTATTTTTTTCCATTGAGGTGTGCGCTTTAACCATTTAGATATTAACTTTGTTTTGGCTTTTCCAGTTGAGGAGCATTTCTTATTAACAATTTTTGCTACGGTGGCAGTTGAATTGATGATAAGTCTCCAAGCAGGCGAGAATGCCAATGTTTTAATGTAATCATGTTTATTGCCAAATTAGTTCATATCTCATTATGCACCCTTATTATAAGGTTTCCCAATTTATCTACAAATTTGAAAACTGATTGAATAGGGCACTTGCATGTATTTGAGGCTTACCTGTGCACTCTTACCTTTTTTCCCATTTCAGACTATGCACGCAGTTGAACAAATATTGTGTCTAATGTGTACCTTTTAGACCAATTAGCTTGAAAGGTCAAAAGGGAACAAGAAATAAACATGATGAAGGGTAAACTCATCTCTACAGTTTTTCTAACCTTTACATACTACACTAATAAGTGTGGTCTTTCATAAATGTTCTCGATGGAGGAGGGGAAAATGCAGCCTTCTGTAAACAGCGGTGACTCTGAAGGCCAGAAGCTCTTATTAGATATAATCCTTCTCATCAAGGTGATTTATTACACGGAATAGTGGAGCTCTGAAAGTATTGTGGGAAGGAGAGGGGAGTCCAAATCTGCTGTATGCACAGTTCTGGATATAAAATATTATACACTCAGAGGTACCACCACTTTATTACGTAGACCTATACACCAGCTTGTTAATGCATATATTTAATCAGCCAATCATGTGGCAGCAACTAGATGCATAAAGGCATGCAGACGTGGTCAAGAGGTTCAGCTGTTTTTCAGACCAAATATCAGAATGGGGAAGCAATGTGATTTAAGTGAGTTTGACTGTGGAATGATTGTCGGTGCCAGACAGGGTAGCTTGAGTATCTCAGAAACGGCTGATCTCCCGTGATTTTCACGCACAACAGTTTCTAGAGTTTGCAGAGAATGGTGCGAAAAAGAAAAAACATCCAGTGAGCAACGTTTCTGTGGGCATAAATGCGTTGTTAATGGGAGAGGTCAGAGGAGAAGGGCCAGACTGGTCAAAGCTGACAGGAAGGTGACAGACATTACGCAGTGGTATGAAGATGAGCATGTCTGAACACACATGCGTCAAACGTTGTGTGTTCAGAGTCACTTGTTGATAGGCTACAGCAGCAAAAGACTATAAAAAATAAGTCTAATAAATACCTAATAAAGTGCTCAGTGAGTGTATGCAATCCTTTCTAAATATTCAGTATTGTTGTTATGGTCTCTTCTATATAAATTGGTATCGAAGGACTTGTGGCTTTCTGTAGAATATCAACAGGATAAAAAACTGTATGGATATGGATGTTGGCTCAGATCACTCATGTAAAACATTGCAAATAATAATTTTGGTATCCAATACCAAACTTGTAATAATTATTTAATTGTGTCATGATGGAATTTCCCCCATTTTCATCAGGTTTATTTTGCATTAGGAGCTGCAGAATTGTACATGTTTAGAGTAAAAAAATATCAATTAAAATGGTAAAATAAATTATTTGTGACCCAAAGTCTGACAGAGTGGCCAAATATAGAAATGGATTTTAATCCTAAGTAATTTTAATAAAGTGTGTCACACAGAAATGCCTCCTGCTGGTTACTGCCATTTAGAATCCTGAGAGATGCTGCATTTGACATGCAGCAGTGGCAATGAATGAATGTTGGAATACTACTAAATTTGAAAACTAGTACTTGTGAAGGTAGTAACAGTAAATCCCACTTCATAGCAAATGTTCAAAATGTGTTATTTTATCTGGTTAAATATAAGGTGGTCTCATAGCTTTCAGTGCTGTGGCTGTTTAGTGGAGTGAGCAGAATGTGAGTAATTGTGTGCACTCCTGCACCTTCTCTACTCCAAACACTGTCACTCAGGACATGTGGTAGCTCTTAAGACCTAACTGTAATAATCGTTTAAATACTCCAAATTCATATTGAGGGGTGTAAAAACAGAAGCATGTGGGTGTGTTTGTGCCCGCGTGCGTGCATGAGTGCAATAGTACATTTGGGTTCTGCTCTAAATATAATTGGGTGACTGAATGGTTATCCACACACACTGATCAGTGGACCATCCTTTCATTCTTAGTTCTCCTCTTTTGCCTAGTTATTCAGCCAGGAATGATTTTAAACCAATGGTGGTACATCACTGAATATATGGGGCAAATCTCACAGCCATCAGCAGTGTGCCATCCCTAGGAGGAGTTATGTCCTTTCCCTTCTACCTGGGATCAAGGGTGTACTGGAGAAGATTGCACAAAATGGGGACGTTAAGGTATGAGCTCACAATGCATCTCTCCATCACAATAGCGTCCTCTCTGTTGGCAGCTGAAATGTTTTTTACAGATTCAAACAATGCATTTATTATGAAGTGAAATGATCTGAATATTGCAGGGAGATTTTAATTCTCACCGCTGTGATGTGAAATGAAAACACTGAGCCATGATGTTCTTAAAGTAACCTGTGGAAAATATTGCACATGATGCATGCCGTACATGATTACAGGTTTTTAGAGATGCTTTTTGGGATAGAATCCATTTTGGGACAAACTCAGGTGTCATTAACCACAACAGTTTTCACACAGTCATTCATTACTGGCCTTCTGCCTCATTTCTCAGGCAAAACTGCACCAGACCAAACATTTCATCACTGGAGAGCGGCAAAATGTGGACCCTGAACCCTCCCATATGCTGGGTGATGCGATCGGCAATTGTATGTGCCCCTATGGAGCTACCAGCTGCAGTCAACACTGGCTTAGTCCATATTTGATTTGTGACCGTGGGTCTCATTCATGCTCCAGTGTGGTACCTTAACCTAATGAGCCACCCAGCAGTGCCAGAACTGAGATGTGTATGTCATAGCCTACATTTCAAGCCTCAGACAAACTAAAAGTTATCCATTTTCAGTCCTCAAACAAATTATTTTAAGCTGGGGGACCTTATTGTACAGGACTATCAAAGTAGTAAGAAGCTTGAATTAATCAAGCTTTCAGAGCAGGGCTGTCCACCTCCAGGCCTGGAGGCCTGCTGTCTCAGCCGGTTTAATTTCAATCTGCAGCCAATTCAAGCCTTGGAAACAAGGTATGTAGACTTCTTAGCCAATCATTTACTTAAATTAAGCACTTCAGTGCAGGAACACAGCAGACACAGCGACCCTACAAGATGTGAGTTTGAGATCCCAGCTTTTGAGGCAAAAAGCTAACACGAGGTTGCTGACTCACATCATACCATGCTAGGCACATGTTAAATTGCATTTCATAATGGTGTCAGTCTGGCTGTCCTTCTTTCAAGATGTACTTATTTGTACAATGGTGCGTAACCATAGCCTAATAGACAATGAGTGCTTCCAGCTTTTGAAAAGGCTAAAATAATCACCTCAAGACTGAGATCTGACTCAGAGGTACAAGAACCCTCAACTATCATGCTTTAATTTTTCAGTTGTGAGGAATGATATCATATCATCTGTCACTTTTAGCAAATAATTTTGTCTGTGAACAAGCTTTATACAGCTTTTTGGGGGTTTTTTTTGCAATGAAGCCAAATACACAGAAAATGTATGATTGATGCTGTGAATGTTGAGGAATGATAACTTTTCAGCTGAAGTTTGATGAGATTTTACAAATGTAATTTACAAATGTTATGAAATGTAAAATTTAAAAAAATCCTGAACAAAGAAGGCAATAGAGGTAATGAGCTAATTAATTTGCTAAAACAGGAAAATGACATTATTTTATACAAATACAAAGATAGTTTGAAAAGCTGTATTTTTTCCAAAAAGATATGCATTAAAATTATTCACATCTGTTTTAATTACCCTGTGCACCCTCGTTCTGCAAGGCTAAAACTACTAGCTACTATAGTGTTTATACTATAGGGATTAGTGATTATATCGCAGGGATCTTTGCTCCTTACAGAATATTTTCAGACACTTCATCAAAATCAATTTGTCACATTCCTAGCGCCTGGTGAACTTTGACTAGAACCGGTCGTTATGGTCAGGCGAGACAAACACAGCTTTATGACCATGCACACCAAGAGCTGGGCTGGGAATCAGATGAGAAATCCGTGAAACCAAATAAGCCTATGGTTTCAGGGTTATCAAAACATATATATATATTCATTTAAATCAATGATCAAAAAAGATGCATACAGGTATATACAGAAAGAAGTTTAACCAGCATTACATTCTTCCTGGAGAATTTCAAAGCATTTAATGTACCACAAATGATACAACAGATCCTAGCATTTTTCAGAGTAAAGAGAACATTCTAGCATATGGAGTATGCAACACACTTGAATGACCTGCACTCCCTCAACCTTTTGAAGGAACTTAATTCAGCAGCATTTATTTTATTAGAAGAAACAAAGTGACTGGTACCAACTGTTCCCAACTACCAAGCAACATTACCACCTTCTCCCTTTCTATCAGATGAAGAAGGGAAATAGCTCCCACTGGTAAATTGTTCCGATCAGGTCAGATAAATTGTATCAGACACAAGGTTGTTGCCAGTAAGCTGAATCAGGAACAAACAGAGTTTGACTGCAGAAAATGCACATACTGCAACTGGAGAAACAAGCCATCTGTATTATAATCCTGCTCACAGCCATGATACATGTTTTAGTTATGTATAGAAACACATGAACACAAAATTAACATCAAAATAACAATATTTTGTCAGGTCACCATTTTCATAGATCTAGAAACAGATATGCCATCTGCCAAGTTATAGGTCAGTGGTGCATAACCAATACCAATATGCATGTGCTGAATATATTTAGGTCATAAAAGGCAATGTGTGACATACATTTGTTGATCTAATGGTTATTACTTAAATGAGGACACGTTCAGTGATGTCTGGTTGGAAACATGAATAATGCAATTCTACAGCCAAGTAAGCTGCCCTCCATTCTGCCAGATGGATCTAGATAACCAACAGTTTTTTTTCTCTCTGTTGTATATCGCAGAAGGGGGGAAATGTATGCAGCCGTTATAACATAACTCAACTTGGATCAGTGTCATTTGATATAAAAAATAACTGAATATTACCCATTGCTTCTATAGCTTCCGTCATCTTCAGTGATGGGCAATTGCGTGGTTATGACTTAATTTTCCCCATCGTGCTCCTGTTGATTAATGGGACCCCTGTGAACTTCTCTGCCCAAGGAGGAGCAGTGACCCTGCAGTCTCTGGAGACCACAAAGCTCAGATAAAGGAATCTAATTATTCCCACCACCATTTGGGAATAGTTGCTTTTTAGTGTCTCTATCTGAGAATGTCTTGACAGCAAATGTCTGTAGGGTTCTCTTTTATAAAAATAAATGAATAAATTAAACAGAAGCGGAACGGAAGCATTGCACACTGTAAGCAATGCTTCCGTTACACGTTTACTGTTCACACAAAGTTGCAACCCAATCAGGATTTTGTCAAGTAGGTTATCCTGCTTTTTTCTTTTGTTAAAAGCTATTTTTGAAACTTGTTACTGTCAAGGAAGTTAAACAGCAGACAGCTGCATAAAATCCATACTGTTCTAAAGAGCTACAAATCTTACACCTACTCCCAGCAGCTTTTAGATGTTTGAAGACATTGATTTGATCACTTGACAGTGTTCACCGGGTATAAACTGCTGTGCCAATATATGAAATTAAATCATAAAATAGATTTTTATTTAAAAAATAAAACCATAGATCACTTCACTTCATGCTAAAATTAACACACTCTTTTATTCTTTAGGGTGTCTGCTTCTGGATTTTGCTGGTTTCTTTATGTCCATAATCTACTACTCACAGCTATAGGGTCAATGGTTAAGTCCTTTGAGATATGGCTGAAATTTAATTAGATTTTTTTCAGGCTGAAAATAATGGGGTAAGAGATTTATAAAATGAATTGTGAAAGCCTCATACTGATCGATCTGCCATTCTCAGCACTAATAACAGTGGCAGAAATACAGACCTGGGACAAAATTTACATTATGAATGGAAGATGTTTTTTTCTGTCTTACAGACGGAGAGGTGTCTAAGGTGAGCATAATGAGAGCACAGTGAACTTGGACATTCCAGACGGGATCACATGGTTTCACAAAGTGATATTTACACCATCCTGATTGGGAGCACGGTGAGAACATCATGAGGATACTGGTAAAGGAGGCTTTATGGAAAAAGGTACCTGATTCAGAATTCACCCAGCAGGGCTGTAGGGTGGTTCATCCTGCTGAGGGACAGGGATCAATAACTGGAAATAACTTATTAAATGATAATCATTTAAAAAATCAACCATATATTGATCTTTAAAGGCCATTCCAGTGATGGGTCAATGCTTTTTGGTGCTGTTTTATAGGCTACAATTGTGCTGAGCAGACACAAAACACAACTACATTTTTTTCATTATCTCTGTCCTCAGGTGAACTGAAATGCTCTTTCTGAACATATTACCATTATAGGCCATAACAAGCGTTTTCCCCCCTCAAGGATACAAGTAGCTGAACTCTGTTACAGTACAAATAGACTATTATAGTTTTCCCAAGACATTATACTGTGATCTAAAATTGATGTTTTTTAAAGTTTGAATTGGTGTAAGCATATGAACCTAAGCACAAGTTATTAATTACATATAGACAGCATTGACATTCTGCAATTGGTTTGATCAGAGTAAGTTCAGTTTCTGCTGTGCCACTGAGAAACAAAACACACAATTCTCAGAATGCCATTCACACCCTCAAAATTATTGGGTTTGATGTATTTATGTGTTCCTCTAAGACTATAAATTCAGGCTATTCAGAGCAGTTTTTATTTAGATTTCCATAAAATAAAAGGAAATTGGGTCTTGCACAATGTGAAAATGGAAAATAATTTAACTGAATGCAATCCACATTGAAATATTTTAAACAGCTCAGTGATTGTAATCATGAATGTTCAAATGTATTCCATAAACATGCAAAGGTGTTTTAAAATAATAATCAAAAACACATAGACTTATTAGAAATTAACCATTAATTAAGCCTTTCCCTCATCAAGAAACCTGGAAGCCAAAAACACAGGTAGAACGTCCAACCACGGAAGTGCATAAATGTTACATCTTTATGAATTTTTTTTTTGAACTATCTTACCTATTCTCCGGCTTATATATAAGCATGCTATATATTTCTGTCTCTGGCATACACTCAAACAACTGGCCTCTATCACTCTCAATCTCACAAACACACAGGTTACACTTTGACACTGGCTTAGCACTTTCGGATTAAAAGCTTATTCAGAGGATTCTTCTCATAAAATCCCATCAAAAGCAAAATAATACAGTGCAAACCTTAGCACAGTTACACGCGAGGATTGAAAAATGGCAATATCACCGTCAGGTCACAGAGACATTAGGGGACACATGGTGCATTGTGTTAATGATGTAACCACAGACAAAATTAAAAGGTGCCATACTTTGGGGAGATTTCTCCATTGCACAATGAGAATGTATTATTTCAATCAGAGCAGAGTTATTTGGGCTGAGATGAGAAAGAAAAGGCCAATACAATGGGGGGCATCACAACTATGAATTAAACAATGATCTTCCCCATAAATTGGCAAGATAATTGCACAGCAAAACAAACAAAACATAGAGACAAATTGAAACATAAACCTTTTTCTTCTTATGAAAATGAAATATTGAATTAATATTGTTCCATGGTGGAAAAAGATAAATCTGGAAGCTATAAAAGATAATTACTGCATATGACGCTGACATCCTGAGTTGGGTAAAGAATTTATTTAATTTGTCCAGTACGTTTCTCAGTGGATTTGGTTGCATTAGCTTTATTACATCGATCAATTTTGGTTTGCTTTGGCGGGCCGAACAAATAAGTGAAGTTAAATGTACAAAGGGATTTTTAAGTGTTTCAGATGTAGAAGTGGAGGGGAGCGGACATCGCCGCGTCTGCTGGAAGGTCCATGAGAACACGGGAGCTTCGGTGCTTCAGAAGCTTTAACCACTCTCTTTTAAAATACTCTCCTCGCTCTTTTCCACGGGAGCGTGACTGCTGAAAAAGGTGCATCAAACAGAGTATGAATTAATGACTGCATGCTACTCAGAGGGCTCATTCCAATCCCTTATTTTTCTCCTTTTTTTCCTTTTCTTTTCTCCTTTTCTTGCCCCAAGCTCAACCGATCGGGAGAGGTTAAGGAGAGATGAAAGAAAAAGAAGTATAGATGGGGAAATTGAGAACTTGAGTTAGACTATAATGGCGGCCTGTAGCGTGCGCAGTGGTTAAGGTAAATGACTGGGACATGCAAGTGGGCCCTTGAGCAAGGCCCTTAACCTGCATTGCTCCAGGGGAGGATTGTCTCCTGCTTTGTCTAATCAGCTGTACGTCGCTCTGGATAAGAGCGTCTTCCAAATGCCATTACTGTAATGTAATGTAGACTATGTCCTTGCTCCTTCAAACGTCATTTCAAAGCCACGTCATTTACAGATGCGGCAGATGGGGAGAGGTCACGCTTTAGGAAAAAATACTTCTGCAAAGGATGTGCTCGTGTTTTCTCACAAACTAATTTGGGAGTTCTTAACTTGTAATTCTAGCTTCCAGAAGAAGCATTTAGCATGTTCGTTAAAGATGGCGCACCTCGCTCGAGTTCTGCGCCAGGAGCAAGGAAACGAACAAAATTGAATAAACATAAGCGATTGGAATGAGCCCTCAGACTCCGCCATGAGCTTCTATTCTAGGCTTGTAGTGCTGTTGTTAGACAGGCGCTTGGCTGCTCTTAATGTAATCGCCATCTCGATTCAACAGGTTTAGCATCCTTCCCCAGTTCTGTGAATACCAAAGAGGAGCCTAACAGTCTGGTGAAATTCTTCCCACCACAGGCAGGGGGCAGTGTCAGTGACCGGGTGTTCACACTTAAAACACCATCATCCCATCACTTAATCAATCTCCCAAGCAGAACATATTTATAGGAACAGACATAGGACATGTTATGGTAGTTACCCAACAGCTAATCCAATTCATTTGTAAAAGCGAATAAACAGGCAAAGCATATTTATGACGTGGCCTTATAAGGGAGAGTATTGGAAATAAATGCTCTATACACACGAGGTCAATTGATTGAGCTTCGCACCTGGAGAACTGCATTTCCAGCTGGAATGAGAACAAGAGCGCACACAGTCCTTTAGCTTCATTACGAGCAGTTTGGGATGCTTTCAAATGACTGGTTTTTTGCGCAACTCGTTTTTCCCGCATACAGTCTAACAGACTGTATACTGGTTCTCATTAAAGGATTTTTCCCCGAAGCATTCAAATATTCAGAGGGCTATTAGAAGACATGTTTTTCTGATAGATTCTACGACAGCAAATATGGCAGTTCCACCCCGGATAAACCGAACGGAGGAGTGTAATTAAGCGAGCTTGGCGCACACTCGACATGAGCGCATCATATAAAATGCATTGAAGTCACGATGACATGAATGAACGACAGGATTCAATTAAACTTAAATCCCTGATTCATTATTCATTAAGGCCGTCAAATCAAAAGTAATTTTAATTGCAGAAGGAAATAGTTTAGTAATAGACTTTGGGTCATTTTCAAATGTGGTTGCTGTTGACAACTAGCAGCAGCTGTAGCTTTTAGCTCGATTGAAAGTGCACTAGAACAGAAACAAGTGGCAGAATAGAATATACAGTACATACATATATGCATGTTCCTAACAAACTCTACACGGACACAGTCAGTCGGAATAACATTGCGTTTTCCCTTCCTATAGCAAACGTCCTTCAATGTCACTATTAAATGCTGTTATCTTCCGCATTCCTTCTCTCACGCTCTCGAAGGCACCCTTTTGCTTTTATTCCTACATATGATTGATGTTGCATATTGCCTTTTTTTGGCAGCTTTGCTCCGAAGGAAGAAAGCAGAAAAAGAGGGAAAGAAAGGAACTGACACTGCAAAAAGGGAAATGAGTCAAAGCTCCACACAGTGTGGAGAGGAAATAAGGTCACTACACTAGCTCTCAAGAACGGGTCCCCTCATCCACCCTCCCTGCTTCCCCAAAACTTACCCATTAATTTGATCACATTAAAGTTAGAATATGTAATTGTCTCTTTATTCGCAATTCCCAAGTAACCTAGAATACATTTTCCCATGCTGCATAAATTGTCGTCACTTCCCCCTGTGGAAACTCTAACCGTCGATTCAAAGACAGTTCATATAACTTAATGAGGCAGGTGGGACATGTGACTGGTGACATAGCTCATTACACACCACCTGCTCTGAGATGAGGCTCTGCTGTGCAGGTGCTCAGCTGGCTGACCCGGCTCCAGAACATAGGAAGAGTTTGGGAAAGGTACAGTGTGGCCTGTCTAACTGAGGTTCACTGTACAGTGTGGTCTGTCTAACTGCTGGTTCACTGTACAGTGTGGCCTGTCTAACGAAGTTTCACTGTACAGTGTGGTCTGTCTAACTGCTGGTTCACTGTACAGTGTGGCCTGTCTAACAGAGTTTCACTGTACAGTGTGGCCTGTCTAACTGAGGTTCACTGTACAGTGTGGTCTGTCTAACTGAGGATCACTGTACAGTGTGGTCTGAGTAACAGCCACGTGGACCAAATTTGAACTAAATAAATCCTTTTTCTGTGTGGCTCAGAAACAAAATCGGTCACTGGAGTTGTATTAATTCATTTAATTAATCAATTGAATTAATACAACTCCAGTGACTGATTTTAGATTTCAACCAAAATGATATACATAATTTGGTAAATTTGTCATTTTTAATTGACTTCAATGGGGAAATTTGAGTATTTGGCAAAGAAAATTGTAATACTAGGAGGAACTTATCAGCTTCTCAGAGAATTCCTGGCCACTTGCCCTCAAGCCCTGACTCAGGAAAAATAGTGCTGCAAAGTATGGCTCAAATCGGACAGCAACTAGAGCAAAGGATCAACAAGCTCTAACTACCAGAATGTTGGATCGGAAAATCAACTGAGTGTGCAGGTTACCACGTCTATAAAAATGACCAATTAAGAGCCAGTTCCCACACCCTGAGCTGCAGGTGAATAAAATCACCCTCCAATAAACCCAGTGGAAATTTGGTCTGCTGCAAACAGAAATCGATGAAAAAAATCCAGACATAAAAAAAATAAAAAAAAGTAACTCACTGAAAAAACCAGAACCTGGGAAAAAATATTGGTGTATTCCTTTAAGAGTTGCTGTATTTTACTTTTATTTGACTTTCTTAAAAAAAAACACTGCTTTTACAGCATGATTGGAGGATGACAACCTATTCTGCTCTTCACCAAAACAGCAAAGGTTATTATTATTATTTGTTACATACAGGTAGGGAAGTTCCCACAAGCATATCCGTTTGCCCGACACACAGTCTTTGAATCTGAATTCCATGACATGCATTGTATAGCAAAGAGCCATACAGATCCGTGCTCACATCAAAATTATGTACACATGGTCTAGCAGTTTCATCTGGAAACAAAGGTCACAGCTTCCCACAAGATTTACATTTTTTTTCTTTCAGCCAACAGAAGTTTTTCAAACTCTCGCACACAATCCTAATCTTTAAAAAGTTTATGCAGGATGGACTGTACACACTGTTCCCAACATTAATTATGAAGTCACTCCAGAGCGGCTGAGTGAGTAAAGGTTCTCGTCACAAGCACAAACACGGCCTGAGCCTTCAGCTGACTTTGACTGGGACTCCGCAGTGCTGGGATACCGATCCCTCCGGTGGCACAGGGATGCATACCAATGCAGGCTGTACTTACCAACACTGGTGCCTGTGGCTTAGTTGACACCGTTGGGTTTTCACTACAAGGTGGGACTGTCTGTGCAGTGCTGTCCCAGAAGGCCGTCTGGTTCGTGCTCTGTTTCATCTCTTCTTCTGCTGTAGATGGGAAGGGGTTGAAGCTGTCTGCTTTTTTAGGACTCTGCAATGGGAGAGTTGTCTGTCTCTGGACCTGTCTTCTGTCTTCCAGAACTGTTATATCACATGTAGAAGGCGTAGACAATGGTAAAAATGCAAGCACGGAAAAGAGCAAAGGTAAATAAGTTGTTGTTTAAATAATCTTGGTCAATGAATAATGCTAATTCTGACCTTAACCATAACCTTACTTCAACCTTGAGGAAGAATCCTAACCAAATTAATAAATAAAGAAATAAGAGGATCCAGGAACTCATAATATATCTCACCATAGCAACACCTTATGAAAAAACAGCATTGAGCAAACATCACAATTTTGAATGAGAAATAAAACCACGGGCGCCCGCAGGCATAAACATTATATCTTTAATATGTTCAAAGCGCTGCAGTGCAGACACAGCAAAATGCTTTGGCTGCAATTTTACTGTCAATGTATCCGGAAAACGTAACCAGACAGAGCCAGGAGTGGCCGACTGCCATGGACCTGGAGGTCACCCGACTGACCCGTCTGTCTGAGGGAGCGCAAAGGGACAGCAAAACCCCACCGCGGCTTTGCGTTAGCCTGCCGGATCCATTTGTACGAGGTTAAGAAGCAGGATAATGAACCCAGCACAACACAGTGAGCCTGGGCTGCCTGTGGTGGGGAAGGTGCAGGTGTGCAACCTTAGGGCCATCTCTTCCCTCACTCTTGTAGAGAGGGATGCATTTTGTCTCCGTGGCATGCCTGCTGAACCAACTTTTAACCCTGAAGACACAGGCTAAGTCAGCACCAGAGGTAGAAAATCCAGGTTCGGAAAGTAAAAGTCCTCTCCACTATTTTGTTCCAATTACCTGGATTTGCTCATTCCCACAGGCAAGAGGTAGAAAGAATTAGTCAAATTAGATGGCAAAAGTTCACGGGCGAAAAAAACAACTGGCAGGACTTTTACTTTCTGTGCCCTGGACTCTCCACCTCTGGTGAGCACTCCTCCAGCCCACAGTTCGAACGGGGGGAATGGGGGTGGTTGGACTAACATTGAAAAAACCTTTTCACCTGCGCCAGTCAAAAACATTTATCCTGACCCTATATCTATGATTGTACATTTGTATGCCAGAAGGGAACATAACTGTAACAATGATATACATGCATGGCATTGAAATAGAAAATAAAAATATGAAAATGAGTTCCACTTCAACAAATGGATGGGCAATGAATGAACTAATCAGATGAACTAATCAAACTGTAGGTGGTAACTTGTATTCATCTCCTGAGCGAAACCGTAGGAATATAGTCTTAAAATGCTAATGCGAGAGGCCTGCAGTTTTTTCTGATTACAAAGGTATTTACACCTAGATCACCTGCTGAACTGCCAGTGTATCAAAACAACATCTTAAATATATAAATATATATTTTTTTATTTTAATCTGTGAGCCATGGGTCTAGGGTATGCCAGCATGCTTGGTGAGAGTTAGAGTGGGCTCAGAGCCAGCTTGCTGATCAGGCCTCTTCCCTTCTCCACTGAGAGAGAAGGTAGTCTAGCCTGCTGTTTTTAATATGAAAATATTCTTGCTAGCGTCAGGTGCTGTGTATCATACATTCACCCATGAGTTGGGGGGTTGCAGGGCTTGAAGTACGGTGTGGGTTTGCTCTGCAGGATTTCATAGAAATAGTCCACACAGGCATAACTAAAGATGTATGAAACACAACTCTTTAAAAATAAGGGCTTCCTATAATGTTGTTGTTCTATTACTGAAGATTACATGCAGTATAATAAGAATAAGCTCAGCTTGCCCCAGTTCATAGATGTAATTAAGAAATTACTGTAAAGATTGTATTTCTGGCATGGAAACCACAAAGTACTGTAAGCTCACATTAAAAACTGAGCCCATACTGATTAATCAATAAGTAACACTGTACTGAGCCAAGTACTGTACATTCATGACCAGCTTTATAAGAATGACTTTGCTAGGGGGTAAAATTCTGTGAGAAATAGGATCAGTCTAGTCAATAGTATGTATATGCCTCAATACTCCAGCTAATAGCATTAGCTAGAGATTGGCAGGAGTGAAATCTCAGTTTATCAGTAGCCTGTGACATTTCTCCTATAATACGAGTAAGGAATGACACATCGGGCTTTCAATTTATGGTGATGTTTAAGGTGTAAAATCATCCAGTGTGTACAACTAAACTGCAGAAGGTAGAAGTCATGTACCTTTAATAACAGAGTCATTTGATGGAGTTGACCTCTACGGTGGCATGGTCAGATAAAAAAAATGGGAAGATGCATTACATTTGGAAATAATTTTCACGATAACTTAAATTAGCTCTAGTCATGAATACAGTATGTGCCAAGACAATGTACCATTACATCAGATGTCTGTGTTGCATGTTCCCTCAGAAATGAATAAACTAAATGAATAATGGCCTCACAAAAAAACAATCATTAATATACTGCATCAGAAAATATCCTTTTACAATTAATATCCCAGTGAACAGGAGTGAACCTGACCCCTAAATGGTACAGCGTTAAACATGGCACATTTCTTCTAAATCTTTGAAGCAAGATGACTCTTTGGACCTGTATAGGAAAGTGTATCCAGAATCATCCGCAAAGAAACGTGGTTGTACATTTTATACAGTTACAGAGGGTCAAAAGAACCCCACACAACACATCTGAACGCAAAGTTGGTACAGGACTACAATTGAATCCCACCCAATTTGAAAACTCATACAGTATCAATATGAAACAAGGTTAACTGATTAGTAATAGATGTCAAACACTAAATGTGGTCAAATTGACCCCAAACATGAGGAGGGTTAACTCAGGATAGTCATCAAGTCCCTTTAATAAACCAGGGAAATATCCTGGTGATATTTAATGCTAAAGAAAGAATTATGTAAATGTTAATTTTAATGAGCCTGGTTGAGTTGGTGCACCTTTAATGCATAGCACCTCCCTGTTGCGCTCACAGTTGCCTGGCACCTGGTCTTGTTTAATCTGCCGAATCCTCTTTACTTCATTTTCTAGCCAGATGGTCAGCCAACTAATGAGTCCAAGGTGTCAGCTCTAAACAGGGACGATTCACTGAATGAACTCTGGAAGCGCAGAGTGCAGAATCATCCTTCGCTTGCCTCTCAGCTTTCACCTTTTTATTTTTAGCTGGTCAGGGGCACAAAAACATAAAAACCGGTCATTAACCATTGAATACCAATGCATTACAATCACCCTCTCACACTGAGCAGCAGACAGAAGTGAAGAACATCAGTGTTTGAGTAGAAACGTACAATCACTATAAGGCACAGAAGACTAATTCATAACAAGGGCCATGCTAACCAAATTAACAAACAATTAGTACTGTTAAAAAGTATAACACTATACCTAACACTGTAGTACCCGAAAGGAGACTCAAAGAAAGAGGATGGCTAAATAAGGTTAGGAACAATCTATTGGTGGGTCTTCAGTCAGCATTGGAGAGTCATTCCAACCCCGACGGACAAGAAGAGACAGGAGACATGACCTAGAAAAGCAGGCATGCACAGGAGAAGGTCCAGGTGTGATGCAGTCTAAAGGAAAGGTGTGGATGTTGTGCATTGTTTGAAGATCTTTTAAGCATATAATGAAGCAGTCCTGTTAACTGTGTGTTGAGCTAGGAAAAAAAGGTTTTTAATTTGATGTCGGAGAATCAGAGAAGACAATGCACAATGAAAGGAAACAAGGAAAGGAGCGGAGGACAGAGAAATTGAGAAAACAAATGAAATGTCCATGCTCTTTGAAAAGTCAATTACAGATGGAGTGTTGGATCCAACAGATCATTATACGCTTACCATTTGGAAAAAGTACTTCTGCAAAGCTCATGTTTCCTTGCTCAAGAATTATTCTGCCTCCTCACTCCTTCAAGTAACATTTGGCAGGTTGGGATGTCCTTAAAGATAGCGGACCTTGATAGATAGGTCAGGTGATGAACGAGAAATTATCAATTGTTTTGGAATGAGCCCAGTGACACTGTGGTGAATTCCAGGGTGCTTGAAAGGTCAAGTATTATCATATCATTAATTGAATGACAGAGGAATGAGGAATGTCACAGACAGAGGAAGGTCAGACATTCACTGGTGTCAGTAGAGTTACTGATTTATTCACATGCACCACATCCCACACAGTGATGTTTAAAGGTGCTACAGCTTAGTAAACTGCTGAAACATCCTCATTCTTGGCAGGTACCCTTGCACAGCCTATATGTTGCCCATATGTTTCTTATATGTTTCTGATAATTTTCTAGACACATTTGGGTTGAATAGCTTTCTCCCAGGAATGACCAAGGCCTTAACTGAGGGTGAGATGGACACCCTCATTTACACGCATCATAAACCGCCATATGTTATAAAACCAATTCCAGTCACCCACAAGTAGTGCCAAAGTTGTTGCTATTCATAAGCTAAACTACATCTATTGAAAAATAACTGCACCTGCCGGCTGAAATGAAGGAAGCAGAGGCATCAGCAATTTTATCTCCCAAACATATATATATATATCTCAAGTCAGCTTCTCCCCCTTCAAGCTGGACACGTTTTTCGTTTCTTTCACATGCTACAACTTGATTGGTTATCTGACGGGAATGACAGGAGCAACTTCTGCTACAAAAATGAGGTGCCCAAAAAGGAATTAAACCATACATGTTCAGAATAGATCAGTCAGATCCCAAGGTCCCTACAGGAAGTGTCCAAATGGTGACCTTTAATCACATGCTATACCTATAGCCTACCAGGCTATCTAGCTAGAGAGCTGAGAAGTGCATTGAGAGCTTTAGTGCAAGTTCTTTGTGCAGCTGATTAAAATTGTAGCATAAAAGATTAAAAACACCCATCAAAGTAATTATCCTCTAAAACAAACATCCACCTGTGATTATTATGGCACTGATTTGTCCGTGAGTCTCAACATGGGGAATCTACGGCAATTGTTCAAGAATGCTCATTCAACAAGAAAATATGTCATCTGTGATGCAGGGAATTTTTATGCAAATAGTAGATCAATGACTGGCTGGCTTTGATTGAAATCCAAAATCCATTTCAGATCTGGAGCCAAATCTAACTTGCTTAGTGTGTCCAGTGATTTATATTCTGGGAGCAAATATGGGGAAGCATGTTTTGCAGATTTCATATTTTAGTAGTTTATTTAAGCAGGGGACATGTCTGAATCTCCTTTTCAGTAAGGCCCTGCATTACCAAACATCAAACATACAGTGAGCTTGTGACAGATTTGTAATCAAACAGTTCTCTGCCTTTATAAGGGTACATGTAGAACTTACATATGATTTTTATCTTACATTAATTTTTTTATAGATAAGACCTGAAACTAGACTGGTGCACATTTAAAGCACAGTACAATACATTGTGAAAAAGGACCACAGTTGAGAATTTACCAGGGACTGCAGAATGTTTGCTAAGCAAGAGCACAGTGAGATGGGATGGTAGTTATTCAACCTCACATAAGGGACTACATTAGCTGCTTTCCATACTGGGACACATTAGACGATGCAAGCGAATAAGCACTTCATAAAACTTTTATGAAAACATAAGTGAGGGATTTTAAATATTACAATTTTATCTTCTTCTGCTTTAAAAACTGGCAACGGTCTCTATAAGAATCCTTATTGCCCAAGTCATTTGCCTGGCAGATTCCATTACAGGGTAAATACAACAGATTACAGTTCACTCATTTATCTCCATATGCCCCTGGCTATTTACTGAAGCCAATCAGGTCAAATACCTTTCTCTGGGAGTTTGACAGCAGCCACCACCCAAAACACACACACACACACACACACACACACACACACACACACACAAAACTGACGAATGCCTGCTTAAAAACGAATATCCCAGAACACCATACCATACTGCAAGACTCCAATCATTCCAACAGGCAACCCCAGTCCCCAAGGAAGTGGAGCTAGTAAAACTTTACATGCATTTTTAAAGCCAGAAAACGTGGACATGGATATTTATTCAACTGGGCCATTTCCTGCATAATCATCTGTAAAGCGCCAATGAGTTTCTTTAAGGTCACTAGCAATAGCAGTTCCTCAGAACCAACTTCCAGACCTATCTACTGCAGGCTAATGGATGTGATGACTTTGGTTGTGGATCTTTTAATTCTTTAACCCCTTTTAACCCCTAAGTCTCACCGGCCCAGGGTGCAGGTTTTTTAGCATTCATTCTTTTTTCCACGGTGCAATTTTCAATCACTATGGTAACGGGATATACCGTTTGAAAGCATTACAATGCACGGTTTCATCTGTGTAACCTATTTTAAGTTGCCATTGCTTTAGCAATAAAAGTACATTCTTTTGTAACATGTGGTGAAATCTCGCCTTCTTTGCACTTTGTAAATCTGGATACAAGAAATACGGTAATGTCAGTGACCTTTTCATGGCAAGGGTCCAGCGAACCGAATGCATAATAGTTTCTAATTCTAAAAACGTGCTAACTGAAAAATGTCGATAGAACATCCATTGTTTACATAGAATTTCTCTGGAGGAATTATCATTGTTGTCCGTTGCGCTGTTGTAGTAATTTCCTACATCTCGTATAGGTGCTCTAGAACCCAGTGAGTTCCCGTACAAGCTTCTCTGACCAGTACCCTTAATGTAATTGCTAAGTATAAGCGATCTCCCGATCTGTGCAATCAATTACAGTATAACTAAGTTATTGAAGTGACGACAAAAAAGGTTTACATAACACAGCATTTTTTCACCTACGTAGCAAAACTGTAGCATTTAATATGCAAAAGGAGACTGTTGCGCCTCGGCGATTTTATACCAAAAAATATTGTCGAGATAAAGGACTTTGGAGGACTTCCAAGAAATATCTTGTCTGAGTGAATATTTGCGAGGAAAAACAGTGAAAACACCTTTGACTCCACAATAGAGGGCATTGTTAGTGACGTGACCCCATTTTGTATAAGGTGAGCATCTAAATACATTCTCTAAATATTTTATTATTATTCATGGTGACAGGCAAGGGGAAGTGTAAACACTTTTTATGATAAAAAGTGTTATAGTTTAAGTAAGAAAAATGCAGTGTTATACCTCATAAGACCCATAGTATCATTTAGTTTACATGTGTCCTTTTCGAGTCTCAAATTGTCCTTTTTGGAAAGCTGCCTAGACATAGCTTAGAAACAACGATGCAGAATGCTTACTTTTGGTAATATTGTCAAATCAAATACGAAAAGGGATTTGTCCCTTGTTGTGGCTGTGGCTATATTGGGTTTTTAACCGCATCAGCCACAGCCACAATAATCTGTATCCAGTAAAATACAGAACATATTTTCAGTGAGAATGGAAGCTTCTCTGTGTTTGGGCTTCTATAACTTTGCTTAAGTAATATTTAGTCATATTTAATCATTCTGACTCTTAGACGACAACTCCCAAAGGTTACCTTTCAGAAGGGACCAGGGTTATGCCTATAGTCAAAACGGTTCAAGAATAGTAACCATTTTATTTTTGGTATGTCATTTAAGCTTGTGTCAAGAAAAGGGGTGATACTTAAGGGGTTAAACTTAATTTTCCCCTTTGAAAAAATATAGAACCTCAGCATGCTGAAACTGGGTTTCCAGCAGAACCTGGCAGTTGAGTCCAAAGTAGCTTGAAGGCTTCATTTGAGTGTCAAAGAGAGAAGGACTGTAAGGAAGATTTATGATGGCAGGAGAATATATGACCCTGTGTGACATCTTCTATAACACCATCAATATTTGCCTAAAGCCATAAAACAGAGCTTAAATATCTCCCTTAGCCCCATCGGTCAGAGTCTGAGGGACCATGTAACATTGTTTGAAAAGCCCATGCGTATAGCATTCATACTTAATCACCACTTTAATGTGGATAATGCATTATAAATGGAGATTATACTTCACAGGAGAGACATCGCCAAGGGTGTATCCCCCCTCCTCCCTTGCTTCAGTGCCTCACTTTCAGATCCTATGACATTTTATAATCCCCACTGGAGAGGAGCACGTTTGCAGTTGGGGCTTAAGTTTCCTCCAAACTAAGCCCCCTTTTTTCTGTTTCATTGGCACATTGGCATGAAGGAATGTCAAGAGTGGCTCTTTCCTGAATGACTGGATGCAAAGCAACGAGATGTGAATTCAAAGAGGGTAGATATTCAAGATTGAATTTTGCCTCAGAGAAGGATCCTGCTTATTTAGAAGAGAGATAAGGCATGACACGCCGTGACGTATACTCCCACTTCACATTACAGTTCACTTTGCAATGCATTTCCATCTAGGAGCCAATTATCAGAAAGGAAGAGTCCAATGAGAGGAACATATTACACTGCGCTTTGGAGTAGCTTTGTCAGTGGCACTCCACATGAGATAAAGTAGGGCCCTACAATAAGAGCTTATGCCAACAGTTTGCGATAACTGGGGATTCAGCACTGAGTGACAGCATACATTTAGCCAACCCAGAATATTATTTTATTTTTGGTAAAACAGGCAGTGTCCCTTTACTAACTGTTCATAGAGCTAGCCAGCAACATACTACACCAAGCGTTCTCAAGCTCTCAGTGGCTCTCTCGTTTGGCACTCACTCTCTCTCAGCCTCGTAACACTGTTTGGCCTGTAAGAGTCCCTGGGTTTGCAGGGGAGTGCATCCATCAGGAGTTCACACACTTCAGCTGCAGTGCAGGTGGCACAGCAGCAACTGGAGGCACAACAGCGAATTTAAAATCTCACCGAGTACGCCCTGTGGTTTCAGTCAGGGATCGGGGAAGGACAAGGCAGCGCAGTCTCACCTTCGCTGCCGACATACTCCAGTGACCATGAGCCGCTGAAGTAAAACCTGATACTCCATCGCTGCCCAAGGTAACTCACTTTTCTCCTTGAGCCCGCACTTACAAGGGAAGGGCACAGGGCAATTTATTATAGGGCTTGCCATAGCATTGCATTTGTCTGGCCAGTAGAAGTAAAGAGCAGCAAACTGAACCTGAATGCTACCACGACCCTTTGCCCCCACCAAAACAAAAAGTAAAACTTATTAATTCAGAACAAACAGCTTTGCCCTTCAGGTTATTCTGTTTGGTCTTTACTCACCTACAAACATTCCCTTTAGTCCTTCCACCGGTGTGAAATTACTGAATTCCTTGGAGGCAGCGCGTCAACACATAGGCAATTTGTCGGTTTCAATTTAAAACCAATGCAAGGCTGTTCTCTGAAAAAAATCATCTCATGAATTTCTGCATGTAATTGAAGCCTGGTATTATTTAAAAAGGGAGAAAATATTTGAAAATGAACCTTGTTTAATTTAAATTAGCCTTCCGCCTGTGTATATTTGAATCTGGGAAAGGTCTTATTCGGTGAAAGGGTAAATGAGGACACAGTGGAACCATGACTCAAAATGTGCCTTTTCAAGACAATGTTCAGTCTTCAACGTGTGTCCTCAAACGCTCTCTCCGGAACTTTCTCTGGACCCGCGTCTTGTGTGCAGCACTGGGAACGCTTGCACAGGCCTCTCCCAGCAACCCGCCACGGAGCATCGCAAACCACAGGCCCGGAGCATCCACGAGTGCCAAGGAGTCTGAGAAGAGCCATACACTGAAGCAACAGAGCCTGAACAGCAACCCCTGTAATTCCCAGGAGGCAAGCGACCTGCGATAAGGATAATGCTGCGTGTTTTAGAAATGGAAGAAGGGCGAGCGCTTTCTCCTTTTTCACAACACAACTTCTCACGATTTCGCCCTGGAAACCACAACGTATCCAATGAGGAAATCAAGGACTCAAATAAGGTCATAACTCTGGGCATATAGCAAGCTTGAACACAAACGTAACTCCTGTGACTGAATGTACATGTAGGAACGTGGGGAACGTAAGGAACGTGGATAGCGGGGCGCCAGTTCTATTAATACGCCGGTAACTGGCTAGGTGGAGCGTTTGTTTTTAAACTGTGTTGTATCCGCCTTTTCCCTGGGATTCCGTATTTATTTCTAGTTTTAATAGTCGTACTATTGACAAACCAACTATTGATCAAGTTAGGTCTTTGGGGCGGCTTACTGTTTACGTTACAAACTATTTCCTTGGGCGTAATTCCCAAGGTGGCGTAATCGAGTGGTGTTATGCCAGGTCACATGCATGACTGTTTTAATGCTCAATGTGTTTTATGGTTACTGTACAAAATTTGTTTTAAGACATCTGCCGCGCTGTGTTGGATTTAATATCCATCATGCATAGACAGGATCTTGCATGTGGTCTATTTTAATTACTAGCCGGTCATAGCACGCCATTACTGATCTCCACACACACTGATAACCGTAAGGTTATCCTTAAGCTGTTTGGCAACTTTATGCGCCATAGTTTCCTCATTAGCTCCAGCTAGTTTAAAACCTCCCTCCATCTTAGCTTCCTTGTTCTGTTTGAACACATGTCCATGGTGCGCAGGTACGCCTGTATAACCGCACACATTCAGGAGAACATACAACCTGCACACATCCAATGCTAACACGCATATGCATGCACACACAGATACACACTCACACATTCATTGTACATCACTGTAGTGAATTGTGCTTTACCCAATTTGGTACTTTGTGTATAATAAATATTTTCCAAGATTGTTTGTATTAATATTGCTCCTGTTTTGAATGAAGTCAGCCTCTAGTAATTTAAAGAACTCCAAAAATGCCTTCACCTTCTTAGCTGAATCATTTCTATTAGTTCGGTATTAGCTGAATGTATATTTTATTCATAAAATTATTAATTGAAATAAAGTATTTTCTAACAACTATAAATTGCCTATGAGACTGATATTTTACCAAACGCCACTCTTTGCAGAAGGATGGTATAACCATCTCTCACATAATTGGCGCCATGTGATCCTCCTTGCCCAGCCCTTGGTCCTCCGCCCTTCTCCTCCTCCGAGCCCAATCTCTGTTCCTGCCTTCCCCCTCGGACTGCTCTCCTGGTTACGACCCTCACCTGTGTTCAACTTAGTCTCGCCTACTCTCCATTGCCTCTGGATTCTGACCCCTGCCTGTCCCTTCACCACAAACTGCTTATTCTTTGTTGTTCCCGTTTACTGGCGATTGATCCTGGACTGGCTGACCTTGAAAATAAAAATCAATTTTCTACCAGTTGAGTCTGCACTTGGTTCCAGAGATTCTGCCGGTGACAAGTAGTACTTGTTAAACTATGCTTATGAATGCAAAAACAAGAAATGCTTGCGTCAATTTCAAAGTCAAAGTGAAGGCAAATGTTTCTGAATCTACAAAATGTTAGCTCAGTGCATTTCCTGAAACTAATAGCCCAAGCCTGTCAATGAAAATGAGGGCAATTACAGAGAGTATGAATTGAAAGTATCCAAAGTCCAGGCACGGACTTTCAATGCACTGGAAGGCAAGGATATATTTTTACATTTACTGGTTACAAGGATGCAGATGTTCACAGATGTAACACAGATGTTCTGTCCACACTCATTAGCACATAATTAGTACTTTAACACTTGCTCTAACACAGATGCTGGCACCTTGCAATAACCCCTCAATCAATCAGAGGAGTCACTTGCAGAGTCAGGAGTCAGGAGTCAATTGTGGAGTCAGGAGTCACTTGCTGATTGAGGAGTCAGAAGTCAATTGTGGAGTCAGGTGTCACTGAAGCCCTCCCTCCCTGGGTGACACTACGGCCAACAGCTGCGGCCAGCAGCATGCTCTTCTGGAGTGCATTTGCATTGTGTGCTCTCCCGAGCTGATAAAGGGTGAGGTACAGCCAGGCATCTGCTTAAAATGAATATAAAAATATTAATTTACAGGGGAAGCTATATGTTACATTCAAAAGTCAGATATATATTATATAAGCATTGCCCTTAGATTAGGGTAACTTAACTAAAATTAAAAAGGGGGTATTCATTCTGCTTGAGAATGCTCTCCACAGACAAGTAATGACCGTAGTTGATATCAGGGTACAATTTCCTTGGTTTTTAATTAATTCATGCATCAACAAAGCTCTGTGTGATGAATACCAAATTACTGCAGAAGTTTAAGCTATGCTATTTGTTTTATACATTAAATAAATATGAGAAAAGGTATAGGCAAAGCATCTGAGGCTACTGTGGCTGCTGGTTGCCTGGTCCTGTAAAGGAACTATGCTAATGCCTGGATGGGCAGCACAATTTGGTATCAAATTGAATCAGGGTTCTCCAGCACTATACCAACCTTGCCCCCTACAATACATCCCATCTGATCACCGTTTAGAGGTGTACTTATCAGTAGGCATACACATAAGACCACTGAAAGTAAATATATTCATAATAGTGTTTTTCATTGAGCAAATTTGTGTTCAATTGGTTCTTAGTTAGGTTTATTCAAATGATAGATGTGTGTGTGTGTGTAATTTTCACACAAAATCTGAGTGGTAATATGTGTAAGACAGTCATAAGTAACATTTGGTCTCATGCGCTGGTCAGCTTGCTGACTTCCCCCTCCTGGAGCATACATTGTTAGCCCCCACCGTTGGCACACATGCCTGTGGGGGAGAGCTAGAGAGGGATTCTTAGAGGCACCTTCTTGGGCCCTGGGGGCCCCCCTTTTCTCACATTCCTACAGAATTTGAGTACAGGAGTACTGGAGATGGCATAAAGATGTTTCATGATAATCCCAGGTCAGAATATAGTGATGTTTGGTGTTATTCTGATTGGTTCAGTGCGACTGGTGTAATGGTCTAGTTTTTGTAACAGTCTACCGTTGATATCATAACCATTCAGGAGCCGAGGGGAAACTGGGCAAAAGCTAGCTCTGTAGAAGCCATGTGTTTTAGCCCCCTGCCTGGTGGGCCTGGCTGTAAATTATAGATGGGTGACTCACGTTTAGAGTCAAGAACTAAGGCCTGGATTTCGGAGATAAGGAGAAGAAACCAAACAGTCTGGGATGTCTCCTTTCCTTTCATTCACCCAAATCAGGTTTATCCAAAAGGTATATTACCATGAGAGGCACAAAGACATATTTACAGCATAATGCAGTTATCATGAAAACTCCCAACTACAGCATTCATAGATATGATGGGGCGGCCTGTAGCATAGTGGTTAAGGTCAGGAAGGGCTGCCATTTGTGAGGGGCCTGAGAGCTGGGGTTTCAATGTTGTTTAGACTACCTGTTGGGGAGTTAAGATGTATGAGTGGTCCAAGGCCAGTTGGGTCATGGGAAAAGAATCCTCCCGAACATTGGTGACCTCCCTGTGACCCCATACCTGGTCACTTCCAAGGGGGAAGACTCCGGACAATGCCACAGTGCCCTCATTTGGGCACTGCTGTCATTAAACTGGTGACTGCTCTCTTGGATTAAATATTCAAAACTGCTATTAAGATAGTAAATATACCCGGTAACACCTTGAAAACATTGTCCATGTGATCCTTGTATTATTGCATTAAGTCTTATGTAATGGTAACAGGGATTGCATGTAAAATGGATAATCAGGAGGGAAGTTTAATGATAACTGCAACATAATAAAACATAAAGGTAATCTGTTTGGTATGGATGTGATCTGGTAAAATCAAGGAATCGGATGAGATACATTTCATACCAAATGGATGTTAATAAACCATAGTTTCAGTATCCCAAGGGAAAACCTCCACGTCCTCTCTTGGTAATCATCTCATTTTCCCTACTCAACAACCCCCAACGGTGGGGGTCTAAATTCCAGATTTGACCACCCCTCCAGGTTGATTTATGGCACTGCCGCCTGGTTTCAAACGTATGATTTGGCATAAAAGCAAGGGAGACAGACCAATCTGGGAAGATCGTATTCGACTTCCCACACAGCATATTGTACGTGTATGTAAGTATCAGGAAGATCGTATTCGACTTCCACACAACATGTCTTATGTATGTATGTATGTATGTATGTATGTTTAGCAGCGGAAGATCGTCTTCAACGTTCCACACGGCATATTCTATACTCTGTGTTTGTGTGTAGTCCAAGCAGGCTAGGTGTGATTATTTACTCTCTCTATTCTTAATTTGTGTATTTTATACTTGATTGTGATATTCTAAAGCTAATAACCTACCTGTCCGCGAATAAACTATTTTGTTTGGAACTTGCGTGATCTCCATGACTCTAATTCATCCTGTACCTTTTCAGCCTAAGTTACAACTGAATACTCAGGGGGAAATGGTGGCCGAAGACCGACCGATCGGCAGGGCGGTACACCAGTGGTAGTTCTAAGCTGTGCGGCCAGCAATTTCTGTCCCTTAAAGGGTCGGGTGACGCACGGCTCTTGTGATTTGGTGCGAAGGGAACCCTTGGGCGTTACGGCGCTGGTTCCTGCCAAATTAGCTCTAATGCTACGCCAACCTGGGCTCGCAACTATCATGGCAGGTTTGCATGTACTGTGTTGACTGGACCCGCAGCCTCTGAGTTCTCCACCGAACTGAGATTTCAGCAGTAATGCTAATCCCGGGAGCATCTATTGAGTGATGGTGGCGCAGGTACAAGTCGAATGTAATCACTCCCGAGGTCCGTGTAAGTTGCAAACCCAAATTTCTAAATTATATTTTAAATGGAGTCAGATAAACGAGTAAAACTATAGTAACCACTAAGCGTACAATATGGCCCCGTTTGAGAACGGAGAATATTAAGAATTGTACTGATCCGTTTCTGGCCAGCTATAAGCGGGATATGGGGCAGGTCAATCCATAGCCGACCCATGGCAACGGACCCAGTATATTCTTAAACATAATTGTGCTCTGTTCTTGTACGGAGGATAAAAATTAACCCAACTAATGTTCTCCCAGCAACGCCAGAAGGACAAGCACGCAAAACCCCCTTCGGCCCCCGCTAAATTCCGTCATTGGGTTAGCTGTGGGGTTTTACATATGGTTGACAGAAAAGTTGGATTTAGCCAGAGGTGTGTGCAGTTTCCAGCTTTGTTAATGGCATAGAGATTTTTGTTTAGAGTTTTGAGAACTTGAGGTATGGTTTCAGAAACCGATTGGCATTGGGTAAACAATTGAACAAAACCGTAAGTTTGACTTGCAAATTGATGCAAAGAGTTGCTTGTTTTTCTGTATTCATAAGCATAGCTTATCAAGCTTTGCAATTACAACATTCAAAGACTTCAGTTATACCAAATGAACAGACATGCATGTGGAGGCTAATGACCCATTGATTTCATTGGGTCAGTTACTGTCAAACTATGATATAATTTAAAACAAAGCAATGTCACAAGATGTAATAATCTTTCTGAAATCACATCAGATGACATCAGGAATGGAGATGATTATAAAAGAATATTCAGGAATAAAATATTATAGAAAGGTATACTCAGGAAAGACTTGTGATAAAATGGGTCAAATACAAAATACGGTGGATACTGCTGAGTGAACACCAAAATGAATTTATGAAAGCACCACCCCTATTCCAGGATCTGTGCCTACTGAGCTACATGAGATACAGTATGACATTTGATGGGGATCAGTGCTAAACCATTAACCTGGTCATAGCACGCTTGGACAGGAGACAGTTGATATATTCATTAAATATAACCTTGACAGCGGTGTGTACTGTGGATTTTCTGTAAATATTTTCTTCCCTTTAATTGCATTCATTGGATTTTGACGACTTGGCATATCTAATTTGCTCACTTCACTGCTTTCTGATTTTCCATCAGAAATAAAGTCTTGATTCTAGTATAACATCCATAAATATTATTCCCTCCACATTGCAAATTCACTCCACGTCACACCTTACTCTGACATGAAAGGGCTGCCATTTTGGAATTAATTTGATTTTCAGATTACAGGTAGAGCTCCTGTGACCCAACTTCTTGTTTTTTTTAAAATCATTTAACCCCAGCAATAGTGTCCTAAAAGAAACTAAGGCATTGAAATTAATTTGAACAATTATGAAGTTATGGAATGGAAACACAGTCCTATAGTAGCGCAGATTGTCCCGAGGGAACCTGAATCCAAATGCTGTTTTCCAGGCATTAATCATTCCTAATTACTTGATGTCTGGGGTTCTCAGTCCAGTGGGGCATTTTCAATTATTCCAAAACAATTAAGTCAGCACAAAGTTGAAACATTTCCAACAACGATGTTATAGCCTAAATGACAGATTTCCCATTTGGATCACTGGATTAAGAATTTGCAGGCATTGTTTCAGCCAAAAGTTTAACCATAGCCAGCTAACTAGCTAGCTAATCATCATTTTTTGCAATTATCACCTGTCACCATCTAGAAATGTACTCTTATCAAAACATTCAAAAGCTAGAGGGGGCAATAGGCAGTCAGTCCCAATCCAAGATTGACACCAGCAAAAAAATGAACAAGCTCCATTACATAATTTTTGTCATGTGTGACATTGATGTACTGTTATACAAATGTAACAGGAGGCTACAACTAATTTCTTATCAATAGTAAGATCAAAAAGATTTACTGAACACACCCAACTTAGTTTTGGAGCTTGAAAATTCAGATGCTTTTACTTTTATAAATGGTGCATGTGGATTCATTGCTCACACAAATCGAAACACAATTATTGATAGCACAGTGGCAGGTAACTCATTCAAACTAATAATGAAGTAACATTATCTCTGTGGGGCCTATAACTCCACAAACCCCTTGGGAAAAAAACAAAAAAACAAAACATTTAACACACATTTGAAGGGCATCAGCTCTAGAGCATGTCTGAAATGACAACACTTGAGTAGCACTTACGGACTGCACTGTATAAACATTCACTATAGATCCATTTGCTGCACACGCACACACAAGGCACTCTGAAGGTACAGTGTAAACAGTAAATATGAAAATATAGGACGCATCATGGGAACAAAATGACATCAAGACCTGTATGGCATGACCTCCAGCTGCAGCATTCCTGTGCTAATCGCCCCACTCCCCAAGCCTTTGCTCCTGAAGATTAAATAGACAAGCCCTCTGTGTTCATTTATAATACTCACCGGGGCACGTTGTTTACTGTAGATCTAATCTTGCTGCGGATCGAATGCGCTTAATCCCAGGATCCCAATGCTCATACCAGGTGAGATCAGAGCTTGTTATTAAATTCAGATTTATCCGTTTGCACAAGGTTCCCATGCCCACGCAGCCATGTCTGGGAAATAACTGGCAGTAATTCTAAATGTTACTGATATAGATATATATATTTATTTATTTTTTGTTCTTTTTTCTGCTAGCATCTTAATTGATAGAATCAAATTTGTCTTTTTATTCACTTTGTTTTTTCATTAGAAAATTCACTTTATCCTCACTTCTTCATAAACATACGAACATTCTTAAACTATACATTCTATGTATTCTTCCCCCCCAGCATCATAGGTTACAGCTCTGCTCCCCCCTCCTCATTTAACACCAGTCGAACTGACTCCACCACCCTGCACCAACCCCCCCCCCCCCGAAAGAGCAGTTTCACTCACGTACATTTCATATGGCTGAAACTAGTGCGGCTCTACCTTCCGTTTCAGCTTGTCTTTAGGGGACAGAAGGCACAGTCAAGCGGCCAGTCTTCCCGTTTCTCAGAGCTGGCCATTGTAGCAGAGGTTTTAATTTTATTTCTCAGACAAAAACTATAACTTTGATTGCTTGTAATGTAGATGCAATCTTTGGCTTGTTAGGTATTACTAAGGCTATCCAGTTTTGGGGTAGAACATTTTTGTACCATTAATCTAGCTGAACAGGCAACTGTATACTCATCCAAGTCCGCAAAGCAAATGTAAGGCTGAGTACTGGAGTGACATCACAGCCAATACATACTGGTGTCTGTGGGATTATCAGACGTCCAACAGCCAGGTGTTCTGTTCATCTGAGGTCCAGATGTCAGAGGTGACCAGCTTGGATGAGCGTATTACGAAGGTAATGCAAAGATTACACATTACACAGGGTGGGATGGCATTATTTTTGTTTAAGGTGTGTTGTAACCACAAGTCAAAGTTCTGTTTGAAGAATGTGTGTATGAAATAGTTGAAGAGGAAGGGGACATTGCAATATACTTCAGTCAGAAACCTTGGAAATATATTTGGATTTTTTGTATACATGTTACATTTTATACAGTTTGGTTATTTAGCTGTGAATTCTTGGATGTTCCTACACCATGGTCTGTCCTTTGCTGAATGAATGTATTAAATTATAGAGGGGGAAGTACAGTAAAACAAATGTACAATGTTCTGTTATTCCATCACACAGACTAAACTCCAGATCATCTGCTCTCCCAAGCTATAATCAAGATGATACAGCTGACATCTGAAAAAAGATCTTCATGAAAGGGGGAACCACAACCAAATTTGATTTGAACATAGGAGCGTCACCTCATAAAACCCAGGGAAGTCCTGGGTTGTGCATGTCCAATCAGGGTGATTTAAAGTACTATTCATTGGTTGCCTGGGCAGTTTCTAAATTCACTGTTGTGTTATTCACCAACAGTGGCATTGGGAGTAATATTAGATTAGAAAAAATATACAGGTATTCTTTATTTATTTACTTATTATCCACGCATGTGGAGATGTGGCTACACATGCAGCAGTGCCGTTTCAGTTCGGCTGGAAGAAGCTTGAGCAACAGCTCCAAGCCACAGAAAATAAAAAGGGAAAGGGAAGAATTAAGGATAACGAACAAATGCCTCTACAATACTAACAAACAAATGCCTCTGTAAAAATAAATAATTATGAGGGGCTCTGGAGCTTATAACCCCAAATAATAATAATAATAAAAAAAAGTAAATACATTTTTTAAAAACCACACGCACACAAAATGGTGGCTCACTAAACCTCACTACCCCGGGTGGATCAAGGTTGCTGCGTGTTCAGCTCCCATACCCATAACCACCACTAGGAGGTAAGTTTGGACAGTCAGCCCAAAACAAACAAATTTTACAAACAATTAAAGCCTGCAGGGATGACTATTAGGGCTGTCCAAAAGGTTCTAGCAAGGCTAGGCCCTCAGTCCGGAGACACAAGAACAGTGGAACTAAGCCCCAAATTGGGCAGCAACTAGAGCAGAGAATTCTCAAAGGAGATTTCTAGTTTTCTAGTTTCATGAGGACTGCACTGGAGAAAGCTGGATCATGGAGGGAAAAAAAACACAGGTGCGCCAGTTCTTACCTCTTTCAAGACCACAAGAAAGGGCGTCGTCACACCTTGATTGGCTATGAGGGGAATGCACAAGGCTGCACATAATGACCAATTAAGAGCCAGTTCCCACACCCTGAGCTGCAGGTGAATCAAATCATCTTCCAATGAACTCGGAGAAAGTTTGCTCTGCTGCAAACTGAGGGAGGGAAAAAATCTTGAAATAAGCTAAATGAAAATAACTCAGTAAAGAAACTACTAATGAGCACCATTACAGACATAAAACATAGGCCATGTACTCATAGATACTAATAAAAGATTCTACAACAAAAATGTGCAAAATCACAACCATATAGTAAATTGTATTCAGAATGCTCTTCTTACCTATTTTAGAGATTATTAATGAGTTTTGCTATCCAATATTGCTTACCTGAGGGGAGTTGCATGAACTGTGAGGAAAGGGAATGAGATTTATCATCAATAATTTCTTGTTTTCCTCTGGACGCGTAAATTATTAAAATTTGTGAGCTGTGTCTGAGTTTTCCGCACAACCTTACTACCTCAGCTTATGACTCATGAGTCTGCCCTTCCTCTTACCATGGAGATGACCAAACCAGTCACATTTTAGCACAATACAGGTTCAACAAGGCTCTTGTATGCTATCTCAACAATAATAGCCAAACTGTAATGGAAATAGAGAGTTTTACTTCAACTTCAATCCTTACTTACTCACCATCTATACACACCATGGATACTTACATTCTTATGCATGTATGTGTTACCTAGTAATTGATTTAGTGCATCATACCCAACTATAACCCTGAAATGCACACCATGAATACCTTTTTGGACTCAAGTGCTGTCATTATGCAGTGAAAGATGATCCAACGTAATCACCTTAGGGTAGCCTATCACTCGCTGACATCTTCTTTTTAAAGTGCCAATATAAGATTTCCTTTTGGTGGATTAAGCAGCCACCCATGGTGTAGAATAACAGGTCTATTCTACACTGACTGTTGGTGTGGTTTCCTTTTTTCAGTTACTTTACTACTTGTACTTTCATCCATTGTTGTAAAGCTACTACAAACAAAGACAACTGCGCTCAAATTCCTCCTTTATGTTGCTTAAACTCTCCTGCATTACTGCTCGAAGTTTGTTGCAAATTACACATCTTCGCATTCCCAAAACTGATTTATTCCATAGGTTTCCAGAGTTTCCCTGCATACATCTACATTCAGTGGAGGGCCCGGCACAAACTTTTCATTTGAATATGTACTGTATAGAAATTAAATTAGACAACACAAATCGTCTCGATTGGCATTGCTAGAGAAATGCCAGTGAGAATATATCACAAATATTGTAAAAAATAAATATAAAAAAATCATACATAGCTGGCTAAGACTCCATTTCCCATTTTCTGTCACACATTTGTAGCCATCTTTGACCAGTTCAGTTATAAATTGTTTTAGTGTAATATATTATACATTGCCTACAACTTCAATATTTAGGATGTTTTTCCCCTTCAGTGAACCCACCCACCTATATTGGAAAATTCGATTTTGTGTTTGGAATGACTGGAACATTCCTAGGAGATAGTTGCCTACAGTGATAACAGTGGGCTGCTGCCCAAACATTTTCAAATTATTATTTAAAAATTCCCTGTTACCCAAGGCATTTAGCATGGTTACAGAATCCACAGGTAAAGCTGAGATGAGCGCTCTGGTGATCATTTTCTAGGAATCTTTATTCCCAGCATTGATTTTGTAGTGCTGTCATGTCCATCACTCAGTGTAAGTTCACAGAAGGTTTTAAGGGTGTGATTTTTCAAACAGTAATGGGTGTACTGTATGAAAACAGTCAGATGCTGCAAGAATCTAAAGCTCTGTGCAAAGATCTGTGTCCAGAAACTGAATTAGAAGCAGAGGTGAAGAGGGAATTCTAGCTCATCTAATCTCCTATTATTTGTAAGAAAAAAGATAGACAGATTGCCAAGAGACTTAAGAAAAAGACATTTTTATGAGTTTGGGGAGATATCTGAAAGTTACTGTAACATGGCTTATTTGTATTTCCAGTTATTTTATTGCATTTTTAATTTGAGAATTGCATGATGTTATGATGTGTGAATAGGATCTTTGCTTCACTGTTTTCTTCCTTTGAAAATCAGCCATTGAATCATTGAAGTGCTGTTTAGTCCCTCAGCAGGTTGAATGATTTCTGCAGGGCACTGTTGAGATGGGCGTGTGGGACCATGGGATACAGTGCATCCAAACCAAGCTTCTTCTGTTTTGATGTCAAATATTTGACATTTCACAATCATTATCTTTTTATTTGTCTAGACCCGAATTCCCTTTATAGAAAATAACTTTCAATCACTTTCAGTAGAAGTGCCGTCAGTCTGAACCAAAAGTGAGAGGTAAATGTTCAAACAGAACGCAAAACAAGAAAATACTGCTTTCGTTCGACCTCCATTTCTGTCCAGTCACCCGAGACCTGCTCTGCTCTGCAGTCCTGCTCTGCAGTCCTGCCCTTTGTATGCAGTGCCATCCTCTGCCTGGTTATTGGGGTATGAAGCTGCATTGCTCCTCAGGCAATGCGAAAAATCACATCGGGCCCTGCTCTGAGGAGTGTTTTTAACCACACTTGCTGGACTTCAGGCTTGGTTTTAGCCATTCTTTGTTCTTTCTTGTTTCTGTAAAGAATGCTTATGACAGTGTTGATGTAAAGCACCATACAAAGAAAATTAAATTGATGTGAATTGAACCCAAATAATGCAGTTTCTCTGCCATGCTATTCTTTTGTTTATTCATTTTTCAAACAATTATATTCTCTTTTTTTCATTTTTCTCCCTATTTTATATATTTAATGTCAGCTTGTCTCATTGTTGCAACACCCTCTGCGTATTACTTGAACTTAAAGGGCTGCCAGGTAATCTGTCCAATCTTTCCGTGCACGACCGGTTCTTCTTTGAATTTTGCGGTCCAGTCCATAGAGCTGAACAGTCATTGTGCTGGGGGAGTACACTTCATGTGCAGCTGGTACAGTCGGAGTCCAGACACCCAAATTGAATATAGGAGTCAGTGGTGTGCAATGAGATGAGGGTTAATCTGCCACCTGAAACCCTCCCTTGACAATACAGTCAAATTTAGCCCCGGTCACTGCGGTTAGCATTTGGTACCAGATCGTGACACACAGTGAGCCCCAATGTCCTCGCAGGTTCACCTGGCAGCTCTGCTCTCCTGCTGCTCGCTGCAGCTAATGGCGCCAATAATAGGGCACATATTGCTATTATATAGCAGATTCTTCATATTATTTTTCGTTATATATAAATCCCAGTATGCGCATTCTCAGAAATAAAGTGACAGCGGAGATACATTTTTGTTCTCCAATGATGAAATTTTCCAAATGTACCTTGAAAGTACAATCATTTTCTCTTCGGGTATAAACATGTACGTTTTCCAAACAAAAATTAATTATATTAATTATAATTAATTATACATTGTTGCTTGGGGTACAATTTTATGTACTCATTTTATACCTTTATTTCTGAGACTGCACCACAGGGCAGATCAACCGTCTCCATAAAGACAAACTGTGGCATGAAGTGTAGCATGAACAGAGGAAACATTCCTGTGAAATCATGGAGCTGAGTGCAGAGAGACCCTTTTGTGGTCAAAACCAGCTGTAACAGCTGCAAGTAATAATGTGCTGGTTGAAAGAAATTCTTCTGGAGGTCAACAAGGTTGTAATAATGCGGAGGTTCCTCCACAAAGTCAACATGTTTTGACACATTGGTTATTTATTGCGTTGACTGCGCTACACATCTGCTCTGCCAGCATTTGGTGTTCATTTTTAGTTCATTCAATGTTATTGCGCGTTCCATGCGTTCTGATGTCGCTACTCTCAAACACTTCTGAGCAAGCCTTTTACCACATGCTGTGATTAACATGGACTGTATCCCTTGCTGCACAACAACTGTCTGAGCTGTGCTAGCACAGCAGTATTTGGTGAGATGTCTATTTCCAAGTCAACAAATCTGGAATAGAAATTGAATGGGAATGGTACAGCACAGCAGAATACCAATTGCCTTATCTCTGTGTGATGTCTCAGGTGGGACTTTACCGGTAGGTCTTATCCTTGCCCCATTATTGCCTTCTTTATAAGTGTTCTGCAGTGCAACTTTGTGTTTGTCAGCTGTTTAGCTTAGCTGGTACATTGTAGGGTGAAAACGGGAACTCCCAAATTGATGGAGGTCATTACTATGATGTGATGGGCCTGCCAGTATTCCAGTCAGGAGAAAATATGGGATCAATTTTTCTTTCCTTTTTTTAAAGTAATGAACTCTAAGAAAATGTTGTTTGATCTTACTGCAGTCCAGCCAAAGTGAAGGAATAGGAATAGCATAAAACTGATCAGTATGAAAAAGTACTAAAAACTGATTAGTATGAAAAAGCACTAAAAACTGATTGGTATGAAAGACCACATAAAAACCGATTTAAACATTTTAAAAAACTTGGGGCCAACCTAAAGATAAGAACCCTGTATTGAGCTGCTGCATTAATTGCATTGTCGCACAGACAAGAAAAAACAAAAGGGAAGAAATAATACACTCATCTTCAGATATGCATGCTTAGCCCCAGGCATGAAGGTGAAATGTGAGACTCACATGGGGAAATACAGCTCTCTGCACTCATCCTCCAGAGAGCCAATCCAAATCCTACCCTGGAGACTCGGGCTGTGTCTGACTTAGCCTCCTAACTACTGTGTCCTCAAATGATGCACTGTTTAGTGCATACGTTTTAGTATGTGATGGGCAGTTTGCAAAAAATATCTTTTTCTACTGTATGGTTGAAGTGTCATAAGACGTTCCACCCTTGTGCAGTCATGCTCACTTATGATTGTTGTTATTGAAGGAAAATGTCAGTGAGGATGCTCGACTGCTCCTCAGTTTTAAAGCAAACCTGTCTGTCATACTTATGGGAACAAAATGGTCATTTGCTTCCTGAAAAGTATGCTCAGGAATGTACTCAGTCAATGTACTCAACCACGGAAATAAGTATATCATCCTGGGGTTGAAAGTACACTATGATTATGGAAAGTTTTGATTGCTTAACAACTTTTTCATCCAGTGTACTACACAATTATACTTAGTAGTAGGCCAGTGTGCTGATTCGGACCCAGATGCCTTCGTATGCACACCATGGGGAAGGCACCCTGCTCATCGGCGGGCCGCGGTTACTGCTGGTGTTTGGAAAGAGCAAGCACATTACACTGTCATATGGGTTTCAGGAAACAGAGCAAGAAAAGGCGGTCCGCTCTCTCGTCTCACAGCGAAGAGGTGCGTTCTGAGCCCAAACAACACCGTGACGGAAACCTTTCAAGGCAGCGGGTCGACGAGGCATCGAGGAGCGGGCGGTGTGAATAATTAGAGAGGCCCCGACGCGACCTTCGCTGTTCGGGATGAACAGCGGGGTGTGAGGACGCTCCGCTAGCTGCCTAGCGCAGGAACGGGGAGAAGAAGAGAAGATGGCTCCGATGGACGGGTTTGGTATGCGAGTGCATCTCAGGTAATGTAATCTAAGGTAAGGCACCATGACGTTGCGTCTGGCAGTAGAGGCAGACCCAGACTCTGCTGGAGCTCTGGGGATGTTTAGTCAGGGGTAGCATGACCAATCGGGTGAGATGGAAGAAGGAGAAAGCACAGATGAAGCAGGTGTGTGCCTGATTAGGAACGTGTCCCCGCTTTGCGTTAAGTACCGGTGCTGTGTCACTGGTAAACATGCATTTCTCCCTCTAATCACAAATTATTTTGTCATCTGGCAGTCAGAGTGTTGCCACTTCGATCCTGCCCTAGGTGTGTCGAATCGTCCCTGAGCAAGACACCCAAATGCTCCTGAGGAGCTGGTTGGTGCCTTGCAGGGCAGCCAATCACCGTTGGTGTGTGAGTGTGGGTATGAATGAGTGAATGAGAAGCAGCAATTGTACAGCACTTTGGATGAAGGCCATTTACCAAACTCATTATGAGATATTGATCCCCTATGATCCCCTATGATTTATTTATTTAATATCTATCATCGGTTCAGTCCAGCAAATAGGCAATCTTATCAGTGAGCGTGTGTCAGTGTTATCTCATTTTAGGATGTACGATTAGTGGACTTGAGCTTTCGCAGGGTTTGAGGCCTAATTAGATACAGCAGGGATGAATAATTGCAATTTGCCACACATTTCCTTTTCAATTTAATATACAGTAGTTCAACCCATAGTCACTGAATTTCACATAAGAAGATTTTATATCAGTCCTGGGAGTAATGAGAATCCTTAAGTGATTCGATATGGAGTCATAAAGGATGATTTTGGAGGGACATTCTGAGGCAAACCCTCAGTTACATGAACTTGCGAAACCAGTTTTCTGTATTGGTATAAAAATGGTGGATTAAAAATGAGGTAAAGATGTGCATACACTCAGTGAGCACTTTATTAGGTGTCTATTAAGCTTGTATTTTATTTTGCGTTACTGTCACCTTCCTGTCAGCTTCGACCAGTCTGGCCTTTTTCCTCTGCCCTCTCTCATTAACAAGGCTTTCTGTCTGCAGAACTCCTAGTCACTGGATGTTTTTTTTGTTTTTCGCACTATTCTCTGCAAACTTTACAGGCTTTTGTCCATGAAAATCCCAGTAGATCAGCAGTTTTTGGGATACTCAAACCACTCAGTCTGGCACCAACAAACATTCCACGGTCAAAGTCACTTAGGTCACATTTCTTCCCCATTCTGACATTTGGTCTGAAAAACAGCCAAACCTCTTGTCAATGTCTGCATGCTTTTATGCATTTAGTTGCTGCCACATGATTGGCTGATTACATATTTGCTTTAACAAGCTTTTGTACAGAGGGCGGCACGGATGGTGCAGTGGGTAGCACTGCCGCCTCACAGCAAGGAGGTCCTGGGTTCGAATCCCCGTCGGCCGGGGCCTCTCTGTGCGGAGTTTGCATGTTCTCCCCGTGTCTGCGTGGGTTTCCTCCGGGTACTCCGGTTTCCTCCCGCAGTCCAAAGACATGCAGGTTAGGCCAATTGGAGAGTCTAAATTGCCCGTAGGCATGAGTGTGTGAGTGAATGGTGCGTTTGCCCTGCGATGGACTGGCGACCTGTCCAGGGTGTATTCCTGCCTTTCGCCCAATGTATGCTGGGATAGGCTCCAGCCCCCCTGCGACCCTGATCAGGATAAGCGGGTTCAGATAATGGATGGATGGATGGAAGCTTTTGTACAGGTCTACCTAATTAACTGCTTGTAGTGAGTGTAGTTGCAAAGACATGCACTGTATCTTGTAGAAACATTTTGGAATGAGTCCTTCCTCTGTGTCATTTCACAAGCCATGGAAAGCTCACTAGCTTTTTTTAGCCATGTCTAAAATCAGGCGTATTCATAAATATAGCTGTCTTCAACCTGTTGTATCAGCTGTGTCCATCACCCATTTGCTTAAAAGCATGAGACTCAGACTTAAAAGCATAAGACTCAGACATCTGCATAAAATGCAATATGCATGCATCATCAACTACTCAATAAAATTCAGTGTTAAATGAAGTCAGAGGAAATTTTACTCTGATTGAATACATTTGTTCCCGTCTTATATCATATCTTTTAAATTGTTAAATTAGGAATGGAAATTGTGTTGTATAAACTCCTTTGAGAGGTCCTTGCTTGGCTGAACATCATTTATACTGAAAAATGCCATGTTTTTATGTTTTCTGGTTATTTGCACAGCTCTATGGGACTCTGGACAATGTGCTATGGGCAAAATAAGTACAATAATGAGGTTTTTTCTTATTTTTTTCTAAAGCCAAATCTTTAAAAAGCTATTTTCCAGCAATAAGGCAGAAAATGCTGCATTGTGAGCTTTCAGAATTGTAAATAAAGGCAGGTTTTATGCACGAACAGACACCGCCCAAACTGCTAGCATTGTGGTGGCAATTCACAGTAATTACAAAAGCAGCACCTCTATTCTGCAGCCAAACTCACTTCACACCAGAGGCCCAGTTAATGGAGTTCTGAGTTAACACATGCTGACTGGAACAACAATGGCAGTACAACAATTGGCTGTTTGCTCTGTCTCAGTTACGACATCACCACTCCAGTTACATCCGAGAAAATATTAAAAAAAGGGAAATTAATTCAATATAACCCCCGGAGTGGAATGATTTTGTTTCATCATTTTGTGACATCATTTTGTGACATCATTCACAAATGCCTGCAGCCACTGTGTCCCGAATTATCTAGATAGTTGCGGCATAGTTATAGACTTTGTAAAAATGTAATTAACTTACTGTATACGTGCATATAGGTAATTTATATATGCATGTATGTATGTATGTGCATGCATGTACTATATATGCTACGTGTACTTCGTACAGTAGACATGTATACATGTTGATCTATCCGTTTCATGTATGTATGTGAGCATTTGGAATGTGTGATCTCTTTGTTTTTAGAACAATAAATCATACAATATATTAGAAAAAAACATGGTACATTTGTATTCTTTTCTGATGGAATTTTTATGAATTGGTCACTTGAAACTGACTGATGAACTTGAGTGACTATCTACATTTGTGCTGTGCCACCTAACCAGTGAGGTATATGTGTATGCTTGTACATTTGTGTGTGAGTGTGTGTGTGTGTGAGAGAGAGAGAGAGAGAGAGGGAGAGAGAGAGAGAGAGAGAGAGAGAGAGAGAGAGAGAGAGAGAGAGAGAGAGAGAGAGAGAGTGTGTCTGTGTGTGTGAGAGAGAATGAGAGACAGAGTTTCTTTCCTGTCTCGAAAAGGACAAAGCTCAAAACAGAGCCTGTCCATCCAAACAAATCACCCTGCAGTAACACACACTGCTCTGGGCAAAATGAGGTCACTGGACAGCTGAGTCTGCAAGTTTCTCCAAAACTTTACAGGGAAACAAGACTGTTCTTATTAAAACCTTGATGGGACTTCCACCGAAATGCATTAAAATAATGGTGGTGATTTTATTAAGGAACATCATTTGAGCGGTACTCCATGCTTTGAAACCCCATCAGTGACATGTGCAGCATATGAGCCGGGTTCCGTAATGACTGTGCGTCCCGCCTCTGGAGTGTGTTTGGAAGGCGCCTCGCTGCGTAAATGAGCCCCGCGCCGGCGTCTCTCGTGACTCTGCCCCCTCCCGCGGCGCGGGGCTGTGAGCTCCCTCGGGTGTGGCACGTCTGGGACTTTACTGACGCACACAGCTCCTCCTGTGAAGAGCTGCTCATTAGCCCCATATCTCGCATCACATGCTAGGGGTGAGAATATTACTCATTGGTGAGACACCGTCTACACGGTGAGTCTGTAGCTCTAACTAACTGTACTCAGCAGTCGTCTTTTACTGCCTGATGGACGAAGATAATCAGGGGTTGTTTGTTTTTGTTCAAACGTGGATGGGTGACCTCCTGGTTAACCTGTTTGATACTGGAAGTGGTACTGGGCCAGTACTGGACAGTCTCCACTGCAAAGCACGTGGTGAACTCTTGGCTCTCATTTGCCTCACACAAGCCTGCTTCAGTCTATGACAGCTCATAGGGTAAAGGGCTATAATTGTCATCAAACTGTCAAGAGACATTATATCCATAGTCACGTTAACTGCTCAGCTGAACCTGATTAGATCAGCAAAGCTTGCACACTATAACCAGCATGCCATCATATGGTCACCCACCTCCAACTCGAACACGACCACAGAAATAACCATGAGTCATGAGTCATGACCAGCCAAATCTCTGAACATTACTGTACACACACTCACGACCACCAGCCTAAACCCTGAACCCAACCATACCAACACCTGCCATCAGCCCAAACCGTAAACACTTCAATATACACCCTGCTCACCACCATCCTAAACCCGGAACCCAACCATACCAACACCTGCCATCAGCCCAAACCCTAAACACTTCAATACACACCCTGCCCACCACCACCCTAAACCCTGAACCCAACCATACCAACACCTGCCATCAGCCCAAACCCTAAACACTTAGATACACACCCTGACCACCACCACCCTGGACCCTGAGCACTACTGTACACACACTTCCAGCCCAAACCCTAAACACTTAGATACACACCCTGACCACCACCACCCTGAACCCTGAGCACTACTGTACACACACTTCCAGCCCAAACCCTAAACACTTAGATACACACCCTGACCACCACCACCCTGGACCCTGAGCACTACTGTACACACACTTCCAGCCCAAACCCTAAACACTTAGATACACACCCTGACCACCACCACCCTGGACCCTGAGCACTACTGTACACACACTTCCAGCCCAAACCCTAAACACTTCAATACACACCCTGACCACCACCACCCTGGACCCTGAGCACTACTGTACACACACTTCCAGCCCAAACCCTAAACACTTAGATACACACCCTGACCACCACCACCCTGAACCCTGAGCACTACTGTACACACACTTCCAGCCCAAACCCTAAACACTTAGATACACACCCTGACCACCACCACCCTGGACCCTGAGCACTACTGTACACACTCTTCCAGCCCAAACCCTAAACACTTAGATACACACCCTGACCACCACCACCCTGGACCCTGAGCACTACTGTACACACTCTTCCAGCCCAAACCCTAAACACTTAGATACACACCCTGACCACCACCACCCTGAACCCTGAGCACTAGCCGTGCCGTACGGCAGCTGCTCTGAGTTCAGCGCTGCAGTGCTGCAGATGGTATGGAGAGGGCAGGAGTCGGGGAGATTAATGCCGTTGTTTGAATAACAATAGGTATGCCGTATACATGGAGGAGCATCCTCTCCCCCGCCTCTCGTCTCTGCAGCTTATATTTCATAAAGGTACTTTAATGAACACATTATACAGTATATTACCATAATGAATTTAAGGGACAGCTCTCAGGCCATCAATTTCAATTAAAACAAACATATAAATAAATAAATGAATAAGTGAACACCGGATAGCATCGTATGGTCTCTAAAGAAAAACTAGTAAACTTGGTAATGTGGTGAGGAGGTGTGGTCTGGGACCTCAGCTGCTATCTAGGAGGTGACATGAGTCGATCCTCAGGGAGACATACTGCTATTGTTCGCCGACAGCAAGATTGATAATCTGGAATGCAAAATGTAAGCATAAACTCTAAAAATTGCTCAAGGATAAGGCATCTGTTAAATCATAAGGTGAATAATTTGCATGTATTACATTAATGGAGAGTGATGACATGAATAAGGTTGTTGCATTTGCAGCAAACTTTCAAAGTTATGATGTTGATGGACAATATGATGGGGAAACTTGATATGGGGGTGAATGTGTGCTTGTACGTAGGAGTACGTCATTTTGCATAACTTTCCTCTTTGCTGCTCCAGTTGCCCATCCGAAAACCCAGAGCTCCAAGATTTGCAAAAACATACTTCCCTCTAGTGGTAGTTTATATGCACAGCACTATTCTGCAGATAAGCATTCATTTCAGTCCTAATTAATCATTCGACAAAAATATTGGCATTAAAATCAGGTTGTACAGGGTGATTAATTTAATATACATACATTATGCAAGATAAAAGTGGCATGTTACTTGATTGAATGTAGGAAAACATAAGTAGCATCATTTTTGGATATAGCATATTTAGTTTCTATTAAACAAATTGGTGAAAATGTTGTTGTAACTTGGGATTACTTTGATAAATAATGTAACATGCAGACTTTAGGAATCATGTTTTGTTTTTTGTTTTTTAAAGATGTATTAGGTATAAGCTTTCTAAATGCAAGTTGCCTTTTTAAAATACATTTCTTTAGATGCATTGATGATGAAATGAAATATTTATTGAGAATATCAGTTCTTATCTACTATTATCTAAATTGTAAATAAACTGACACACTGAACTGCTTTATAGTCATATTTGCTGAACACTGATACTATAAAGCACCCTCTCCCCTGTCTCTCTGGTCAGACAGGCCAGAAATACATTTGTCACATTTAAAACCATGTAATCGCTGGAATATTCCTTTCAAGTTATCCCAATTGTTCAAAATTTCCAGTTAATTATTTGTAGTTTTCCATTTTACTATATTTGATGAAGTTCTATATCAGATAAAAGCTTCTTTAAAAGATAAACTGGGAAGAGAGTATCCAACAACTAACCTTATAAACAGTGAGAGGGATCACAGATGGGTCTGCATCTGTGAACAGCTGAAGGTTGCCAGGGGAACAGACCGGGTCGCTGCAGGGGGAGGAGCTACCACTGCAGAGCCATAGAAGCGGGCGGGACCAGAAATCCAGACAGGAACAATCAAAACACAATGCAAAGAGAGATTAGAACTGCATATGCTGACAGGATAAATGAATATGGTTGTTACAACAGTTAACTGTGTAAAAAGTATAATGAGTTTTTAATGCTTCCTGTTGCACTGGTGCTGCCCCTTTCCTGTACTGTTATGAATGATATATTTCTCCACCACACCAGAGGGCAACAGAGATGAGGGAATACAAATATAAAATATAAATGTAAAATCCAACCCTAGATTGAATTTTTTTCAAAGAAAACATATCTGGACCTCGGCAGGTCTAGGCAGCATTGGTTTTGTATGAGGACAGCACAGTATTATGGTAGCCGTGGTTCTAGACTGTATGTGAACATTACAGTAACATGGCAGCAGTACATAATACTGGACCAGCTCAGATCATATTTGCCTGCTCTCCGCTTCAACAGTTCCCTGGCACCATTGCTAGATGTGAAGCAAAATGAATGGGGCTATAAACTAGTCAGTGAATATATGACAAGCAATTCCAAAGCAGCGCTTATCTTCTCTGGTTTGAACCATTTATTTCTTAGCAAAATATGTGGTGCAGTAAAATAACTCATGTCTAAGGGATTAGAATATCCTTGTGTGCTTATTTCCCAAAAACAGAGATCAAAAAGAGTGAGTTGTTTTCCCTCATGATTAATCATAATAAAGAGCTACTTCTTAACGAGCCTCATGTTTTATACACACACCTCTATAATAAAAACTGTCTGAAGTATAAGTGTACACGATAAACTAAGAGCTTCCGCTGGGAGATAAAGTTTTACTCCTCATGGCAGTCAATAAACAGACTCAATCCCTTCAAACAGGCTGTTGGGGCTTTTAATATTACTATCCTATACACTCACTGATCACTTTATTAGGAACACCTGAACACCTTATTCATGTGATTATCTAATCAGCCAATTGTGTGGAAGCAGTGCAATAAAATCATACAGATACAGGTCAGGAGCATCAATTAATGTTCACATCAACTATGAGAATAGGGGAAAAGTGTGATCTCGGTGATGTCGACCATGGCATGATTGTTGGTGCCAGATGGGCGGTTATGAGTATTTCTGTAACTGCTGATCTCCTAGGATTTTCATGCACAACGGTCTCTAGATTTTACTCAGAATGGTACGAAAAAAACAAAAAACATCCAGTGAGCAGCCGGTTTGCAGACATAAATGCCTTTTTCATGACAGAGGTCAGAGGAGAAGAGCCGACTGGTCGAAGCTGACAGGAAGATGACAGAAACACAAATAACCATATATTACAACATAGCACAGCATAGCTGAACACACAACACATCAAACCTCAAAGTGGATAGGCTACAGCAACAGAAGCTAAAAAATAAGACTAATCAAATAAGAAATCATACTGGCTAACATTCTCATTCCCCTGTGAGCTGAATTAAAATAATTGTTTCCAGAAGTAATATAAACTGAGCTCATCATGCCAGCACACTAACGTAAAGTTATAAATATTAATGTGATGATAATAATGTGTTTGATATTAGATTAAAATGTAATTTGACGCTGATATAATTGTTTTAGTGAGATAATGTGGGCTAGGTTACTAGGCTAGAACACCATGGGCTGATTCTGAAATCTCAGGTCACAGAGAAGAACTGTCTGTACTGCATTTATGGCAAGGCTTGCAGGCATCAAGGGGAAGTTGAAGGTATTCACGCAACCCCAGGATTACCATTACCCGGGTTTACCAGGATTAACCTTCTCCCCCAAATGGAGGGATTCAGTCATATCAATGAAATAAACAGGTAAACAAAATTGTAGGCATACATTATAATCTACAGTAGAATCTTTTTTTTACTGTGCTCTACAGCAAAGGTATACATACTTCACCTTTAAATGTTCTCCAGGGGCCTGCTCCACAAAGCAGGATTACTTGAGTCAGATAGTTAGTCAGATTAGTCAGATAACTGTAAACTGTAAAACCTGAACACCCCCAGATCTGGAACATGGACTGAAGAGCTTTTCCGGGTTTATAACTAGAGTAATCAAGCTTTGTGGTGTTTCTCTGTGCCTACAAACGTATTTGGCCATATGATTTTAAAAACATATCTTTGGGTGCTGTAAACAGAAACAATATCCACATGGGGGTATTTCTGCTAAACATGTATACATTATTCAACAAATATGCTGTTAGCTCAGCTGTAGTAGGAGTATCACGCAATTCTTTCAAATAAAGGGCTGTGTTTTCTAAATGTTTATATATATACAGTTTTTTTGTATTTTTATCAAAGTACTTTTGAAAAGCACCCGTTCATTATTTTTGTCTTGAACTTTCTGCCAAGGAAATAGATACACTCAGAAATAGTAAACTTACAGAAGGGGTAAATTGTGTACTCCCAGCACAGGGCAGCATATAGCACAGTATAGCACAGCATACAGTATGGTACAGCAAAGCACACAATGCTGCATATAGCACAGTATAGCACAGCTTACAGCACACAACACAGCATACAGTACAGTATAGCACAGCATACAGTGCTGCATATAGCACAGTATAGCACAGCATACAGCACACAGCACTGCATATAGCACAGTATAGCACAGCATACCGCACACAACACAGCACACAGTGCTGCATATAGCACAGTATAGCACAGCATACAGCACACAACACAGCGCACAGTGCTGCATATAGCACAGTATAGCACAGCACACAGCGCTGCATATAGCACAGTATAGCACAGCATACAGTATGGTACAGCACAGCACACAGTGCTGCATATTGCACAGTATAGCAGAGCATACAGCACACAACACAGCACACAGTACAGTATAGCACAGCATACAGTGCTGCATATAGTACAGTATAGCACAGCATACAGTGCTGCATATAGTACCGTATAGCACAGCCTACAGCACAACATACAGCACAGTACAGTACAATAATTCAGCCAGTCGCCACTTTTCCTTCCCTTTGACAGCTCTAAATGCTAACTGTCAGACTTGAACAGCACAGGACAAGCACAAGCTTGATTAAGAGCCCTCCTCTGGGATGCTGGTGTGATTCACACGGGTATTCACTGCACACAAAACAACATGACTTTCCTCTTAAATAGGAGAGAATAGACAGTTTTGCGGTATCACCATAAAGTGTTGTTTGCTACTAAATTTAACTTTGCCATTTTGAGCTATACACCTCAGAGGTGGTTCAAGGGTTTCTGCCAATCAAAATTAATTATAACGGACTGAAGCTGGAGGAAAATGCCAAATTCTTTGAGTTTAAATCTAATTTAAAAGAGTGAACATATTAGAATGCAGAGTTTAAAAAGCATTTAAACTCTCAATAATAAAGGTACTCTATGGCAATACATAATGAATTTGTACCTTTTTTTGTTTGGAAAATGTACTAATTTGTTACCTAAAGAGATTACTCATTACTGTACTTTCAGGGTATACTAGGGAAATTTGGTCCTTGAAGAACAAAAAGAAACCTTCACTGTCATTGTATTACTGAGAGTGTATATAATCTCTCGACAGTGTCAGGCAAGCTGATATGCTGCAGAAAATGTACGTTATCTGATGAGGCCTAGCTGGCCATGTGATTGGCTGCTTGCTCAGGCTGAATAATCCTTCTTCAGTCTTTGCCTATTGTTTACTTTTTACCCTGAAACCAACATCTTTACTTGATTTATAATACTTGAAATCTTTCACTTTGAAGTGAAGAGCTTTGCCTTCTAGAATAAGTCCGTGCCCACTAGGTGGTCATGATCATGTGTTATCACAAGGGCTTTGCTCAGGGGTGTCGAATGTGTTCTGAACAGAGGAAGAGTTAAAGAACTCAGGAGAGAACTACAGCAGTTTCCTGAGCACTGGACCCTACAGAATAAACACTGGATCAATAAGAGGAAAAACAGGCAATCAATCCCACATTCAAAGCTGTTGGCCAGCTCTGACACCAAACACAACAGTTTTTCTTGGCGCAGTTACACAGAACAGGGCTTTTCACAAAACAGCAGTTTTTTCCCCTTTTACTTTCAGCTTTGATGTGTGATGCTTTCAACCCCATATGTTAAATTCATTACAATTATTACCGTTGACAACTTAAAAGCTTCTGTAATCTCCAATGTGTTTCTTATTATTAAGACAGATGTTTTATACATTTTAGCTACATAACACAATCTGCAATATTTTCATGAGCTTTGGAACTGAATGGACAGTGGACCAATGTTAAAACGTCTTTCCTAATCAATACCTAATAAATCACATGCCTACTTTGTTTACCTTTACCATATAGAGAATACCCGACAGCCCGCTACATACAGTATTTGCCGTTCTACAATGCATAAACTTTTATACTACACCTTACCATTCAGTAACACGGAACACAAAATGCTTATCAAGCATTGCAATACTGCTGTTCATTCAAATGTATAAAGTTATCCTCTTTCTCCTGTTCCGCCATCTTGGCTCTTTCAGTGCTCCCCGTTCAGTAAGGCCCGGAGGCCTGGCTGACCATGAATAGAGAGAATAGAGAATAGAGCAATAACTGGGGCAGTAGAGCACACAGAGAAAGTGTTCAGGGAAATACACTTTATAGGGATTTATATCAGTTAATCGCGCAAAACAAATTCTCTTTAAAATGCTCCGTGTTAATGGAAAATCACAGTCAGGGAATGTCCAGTATCTGTGGATTTTAATACTGGTTTTACTGTGAACACTGCTCAGCGGCGCGGGACCTGTATTTAATTAATATTGTCATTCCCCTATTTGTACAATTTCTTAATTTCTATGCAACATTGCAAATCCAGAATAAGAAATAAACTGCGCCGTACTGGCATATAGCACAAAAAAGAAAGAATATTGTGTACATGTTCCAATTTTAGTTTGATTCATCTGTGGAAAGATCAATTGTCATTGATTTAAGGTCCAGTAACACGGGTGATAATGGAAACTCCATGCTTTGTGATGTGTATTTCAGGGAGTGTTTTACTATATGCATTATGTCATGTTTCCGAAAAGAAGACCATGTAATGGAAGGCTAAAAAGGGTTTTGACATTAATTACTTAGATTTTTATTTGTTCAAGACAGTCAACATGAATAAGTAATATAAAATGGAAAATAATGAGCACACTCTTCACAGTACTTCTAAAAATGTCAGGCACAATGTATTTAATAAAAAAAAAACCACTAATAATGGCTGCAAAAGAAACTGCTGAACAGAAGATTGTATTCAATGACAACACTGCTTGATGACATGCATACAAAAGCCCTCTCTCTCCATCACTGACTCCCTTCTTCATTCTCTCTCTCCTTCCCCCTCTCTTGCCCTCATTTTCTGCCCATAACCTGACAATTACCTGTCAATTCAAATACAAACTAAAATAATCTATTAGAGCAGTGAATTGGCATAATGACAATAGTGTGAATATAAAGTGGTTTAACTGTATAAAAAACTGTTTCTGAGAGTGCTGCACTTTTGTTTTGGCCCTCTTCATGACTGACCCCACAACTGTTAAAAAAGTATTTTACCATCTGACCCAAGCACGCTCTCATAGAGGGGGGCATGTGTCGCACCCCACAGGTTTTTGTGAGGAATTTCAAGCTTGTGAGGAGCTTTCACCATAATATTTTCTTACAGTGATGTGAAATCATTCCATCAAAATTACATAAGATGTGTAAAAAAGTATATGTATAATAGAACGGACTGGACACAGAAATATTTCCACTAAATAAATGCCAATACATCTGGAACTGGATGTGTACCTCATATTAAAACAGTCATTTCAGTCCTTAAGCTGGATCGGGATGGTTGAAATTATTTTGCTTGCAACAATTCCTAAGTATTTGTGTCAGTAAAATGTCAAAGCACACACAGTTCATTCTAATAAAACAGTGGTCACTGTGTGAAAGTTGTGTATATGACAAAGCAGAAGACAAGAAGGTTTAATGACAACAGCTGATTACATCAGAACTTTGGCCTGTATCCTTGTTGGCAACCAACCGGTGGCCTGTTGACAAAGAGCTTGGCAGCTATGTTTACCAGGCCTGCACTGTGTGCAAGGGTCAAGGTCTCTCTCCAATTTCAAAATTCGGAAAACATTTTCATATCTACTCCACAATCCCACCACATTCCAAGTACTTTTTGTCCTCTGTTGCTGACAGTGGCACAAACATACCACAGCTGTTATCAGATACTTCACAAAGGCGTGTGAAATAAGCAGGAAGCTTCGACTGATCAACGATGATATCCTTTGCACAAGCACACAAAGACAAAGGGACGGTGGGGGGGTTGGGTCCCCATGGCGGAATTTGACACCTTCGCTGCATGTTCCACTGAAGACTTCAGCCTACAGCGCAATTATGCCAATCGACAGCGGCTTACGGGTGCTTTAGTACCTGAAACAGAAGAGAAATAGCAGTCATTTTCATGTACTTCTTTCTGCAAAAACGGTACCGGTTCATTTCTAATGTGTATATCTCAATATATTTGCTCAAAAATATATTAGCTGCTTAAATCACATGATTAGTATTGAGAGTTATTAGTAAGGAAATGGCATGCCTTCGTACAGTGTGATTTATACTGTTGCCTTCTCAAACAAATGAATGCCCACAGACTCCATAGGCAACCTCAGATGCATGCGTCAATGAGTCAAACAAGTGAAAAGAAAGGGTAGAGGTGAAATGTTTGGTCTTAAAACAGTGTGTTTTTTACAATATTCCCTCTACAATATTCCGTAATACATCTGTAGGTCATCATCCAGCCTTCTTAAATGCGCTGTCAAAGGACAGAAGCTAAAGGCTAAAATAAATCCATTTTGTTCTGTTCTAAAATTAGAACAGAACAAATCCAGCTCTCACTTAAAACATTTTTTTTTTCTTGCTAATTAATATATGCTGAAGCTTGAAGCACTTCTGTGTAAAGATTTTCCATGTAAATCTCTCTGGATAAGTCTACCAAATGATATAAATATAATTGTATGGTTTTGTAGAACTAGCCATCTTCATATAGCTGCAGTACTGTCCAATGTAAAAGATTGTGTACATTGTGGTACAAAAGTGGTTCAAATGCATCGATTCTGTGTGCAGTAATGTTCATGTGAAAAAACAGCTTTCTGAAGCTAATACTGTACATAGAGACACAGAGCTCAGGGAGATGTAAAATTAATTATAAAATTATAGGCAGATACTTAAAAGGTTTGCAGTACACAATGTTTTTTTGATCTGTAATGATGCTGAATACTGAAGACTGCTGAGCCAACCCTGACTAACAATTATATTACAACTCACACAATGTGAACAGCATTAGCTGAATGATCCATTGGTCAGGGGAAAATGAAAAATTACTTGATTCTGATAGTACAAAATGCCAAAAATGAATTTTAGCTCTATTGCATGGAATCAGTAGGTTAGTCAAAGTGAAGCATTTCAAATTAAGTCCATACACACAGACCTTGGAGCTTGTTATAAAGAAGCACCAGGTAGTTCAATCATGATTACTGTATGTGCCAGGGAAATAATTGAATACAACAGAAAAGGGGAAAGAGATTTGCAACACACACGGCCAAAAGGTAAATTAAGGACAGGTGTCTCTTCCTATCCATCACTAACTTTCACAGGAGACATTTTCCATCCAACACTGATATTTCCAAATAACAAATACACTTCGGCAAAAAAAGGTAAAAAAAACTAATACAAAACACATTTACTGTAGATTCAATCAATATTTTCCTAAACTTTGACACAATGTGGTTTTCTTCAATAAAATCAAATGTGTGTTTTTGCAACAACAAAAAAATCCCCACTAAAAATCAAAAAGTATTTGAGAGTCAAAAGTCAAATTGAAAGACAAAATGTTGATGTAATCCAGGCCCTAATATATTAAAGATGTCACAAATAACCAGCAATTGAAATAACTTTCAATTTAAATATTTTCAAAAACAAGCCAGTGAGTGAACACAACCCCTCAATACAGCGTGCTTTACCTCTCTTTCCATTGGCTCTGCAAGTACAGAAATCTTTTTTCCTTGACAGCATTACTCTCTGTGTGAGGGGAGTTCACAGGGACAAGAGTTACAGCACAGAGGGGGTCTGTCAGAGAGGTATGTATATGGATGGGTGAGTGGAGCTCTGTGCGGGGAATACAGGAAAAGGGGGGAAGGGAGGGTCGATGGAAAATTAAATATACCTAATGGATCCAGTTAGTCACATACACGATGGGTGATGTTGTTGATTAAGATTGAATTGAGAGTTAAATTCAAAAATACCGTTTTTTTGAGTGTGAGAAAATCACTCTGTTACTGGAGCAGCGAGGTTCTCTTTATTTTCAGAGGGAATGGCTAGGTAGTCTGTCCTGTGGGCAAACGGGCACAGAAAGAAAAGCAGTTCTAAGCAGAGCCAAGGGAACCCTGCCATCCCCAGGACAGGATGCAGATACTGTGCATGCCACCAGCCACTGCTGTTGACTCATGGGAGCTCCTTTCAGGACTCCTGTTGATTGGCTGAGGGGGGAACAATTAGGTGCACACTGATACTCCCCGGAATATATTTTGCAGCTTCACAAGCGTGTTTTTGACCTCTTAAATATAACGCAAACAATCCATCACAATATACATATTGAAAAACAAAATGAGGTTGGAAGCCAGAGGTTTGACTACATCACTGGTTGGTTCATAGTCATAAATGTAAACAAATACTCCAAATGCTTCAATGATATACTGTATCACATTTCTTTTTAATTCGTCATTTTTTTTATCATATTACTAATGGTGAACATTATTTTTTCTTTGCTCAAATTGTGATTTTAGAAGTGGTTCTAGGCTTTAGAAATGAAAACAAGCTACAGTTTGTGTTCCGGTTTGTATATGTTGCCCGTTTGTATATAATCACTAGCAGTAACTGCATTGAGTGGCATCTGTGAGTATTACTTTACAGGGGTGAGCAGATGAGGTTGATTATGTGTCCTGTCACCCGCCTGGCAAGCTGCACCAGCATTAAATTATTCATTAATTAATCTGCAAATTCGTTAAATTATTCTTAAACCCTGAAATACCACCACGCATCCTGTAAAAAGAGTGCAGTATTCTTGCAGTGCTATCTACAATCTCTGTGTAAAGTAAGCTTTTAATACATAGGTCTAAAACCTGTTGAGCACTGTGCTGCCTGTGCCTACTACACAGTGTGTTGTTAAGATAAATATATACTTCAGCATGGACATAGAGTACATTTTGTTTCTGTGCAGGCATCAGCAATCTCATCCATCACTCCTTCCATCAATCCAAATTCAACAGGCACACACCAACACCTTTATTGTTTACTGACAGCAGAAGTAAAGTACTGCTCTTCAGTCCAAAAATGTTCCATGTTACTATGAGAAATCTTTCAAGTTTATTTTAGACCAGAATTAACACATCAATATTTGGACTTATCAAAAATAACGTTAAATATTCATGCCAATTAATCCATGAATTATTCAGTACAATTTGTTTACCATTTTTGCACTTTTCAGAGCTAAATATTCATATCAAGACATTTTAATGTTACTGAAGGGATCTGATGAAACTAAAGGCATTTCATTATTAATTAAAGAACACTGAATTTACCAGGATTGGTTCTACTTTGAATACAAGGAAGTCATAAGCAGAACATTACATTGCACAAAGATATTCGGAACACACAGACATTACAAAATTAATAATGATGTAAATATAGATAGTATATTAGCCATTTAAACCTAAATAATAACTCACAACAGACAGTGGCATATAGAAATTGTATCGCTTCTAAGGGCCCGAAACCCCTGTAGCTGTGATAATACAATACAATTAAAAGCATTTTTTATAAACAATGTCATTGCAATTTTTTTTTGACAAGAAAATAGTTGCTGCTGGCTAGTGCTAGGCAACGTTAGTAAACTCTAACGTTGTTCTGCCAAACTCGCAAGCTAGTTAGTTTGCAAGCTACCTTGAGTGACCAAACAAGAGTTTATGCCTTTTTATGTTTATTTGCACGTTCCCAACACTGAAACTGTCCAACATCAGTGGGATCACTTTGCGTAGGTCTACTCATTTTATTACTTTGAGAATTGCTGCTCTGCTCTCTCCGGACCACAAGTTTCAGTCACCCTAGAGGCCTCGCACTTCTGCCTGCTTACGGACTCAAATCTCTCTATCAGAGAGAAATCAGATAGTTTCTATCACGTGGAAGTCGAAGCAGCGTGTAGCTCCGTGTGCCTGCTCGCAAATCCTGGGCAACATTGTATTTTATTTTAAAGCTAGATATAAACCAGCACTCTGTGGCTTCAGGCCAAGCCTTCAATTGTACTACATATTGTTCTACACAACCAGCTGAGCACAACACTGACTGGCGCAGTTAAACGCCCCAGAGAGCTTATTCATAACCCAGCAGAGACAGTGGGTGGAATAGCATTATATTTGTCTAAAACGCAGTACTGTAGTAGGACACAGAGGAGCCATGGCTGGAGTTAATATATTTAACAGACTGTGCACTAGAAGGGAAGAACAAAAAAGCACTGCACTCTTATCTTGCTTCCAATTATGGTAGCAAAGTGAGCCACTATGAAGCATGTGTAATATTGTCATTAGCATGCTTCATGTAAAGTGGGGTCATCACACCAATAATTTTATGTGCCGGTCTTTGTGTGAGTATCACATTTTAAGGATATAGGATTCCATCCACATACATATTATATGTTCTAACATTAATTACTTGACATGTATGTGTTTGTACTATAATCTGCCCAAGGGGTTGCACACAGAAACATCAGTACTCTACGGAGGGCATGACGACTTGCCATCACATGTAAACTTAAGAGTGAGTTTCAAGCTGTAGAGTGTATGAAGACTACAAATCACTTGCAACCATAACCATAAGGCCCAATCAGCTCAACTCCACTGTGGCTAGCATACAGCAGGAGACAACAGAAGTCACATATACCTGAGCCCTCTTAAGTCTGGAGACAGCTGTGCTGACCACAGTGTCCACTGAACACAGCCTATGTGCTCCAAAACAAATTAAATTAGCTGCTGCGAGCAACAACATAAATTGTGCCATTGCTACAGAAATTGAACCGGCCAAGTAATTTGCTCGATTTCTGTAACAATGGCACAATTTATGTTGTTGCTCGCAGCAGCAAATTTCTTTTATGTTTTTAAAAACATTGACACTGTACAAAACATTTGCTGAATGTGTGGATTCCCCCCCCCCCCCGAGAACTTACGCGCTGTCCTGCGTCTGCTCGTCAGACTTGGAGATCTTCCTGTAGCAGTAGATCATCTCCACCACGAGCCAGAAGGTGAGGAACACCAAAAGCACGTACATCATGATCTCAGAATACAGGGCTGTGGTGTCTTGAGGGGCTGTTCAGACAGTAAGACAACACGCAAAACACCCCACATAATCAGAGCCTTCCTTTGGGAGTCTGTCTCCTTCAGTCACACACATTCAGTCTACCAATCTACATATGTACTGTATGTTCACAAGTACAGACATATCTGTCCTTTTCCTACAGGGGCAGTATTTAACCGTTTTCTAAAAGGCCAATCAAATCTTATCTGATCTGTACCAATACTGTAATACAATGAGTGAGGCTTTATTAAGCACAAAATATGAGGAGCTTTCATGAGTAATCAATGTCTCACCAGAATCCGTCTGGAGTGTTTTTTCTAATAAAAAACATTACTTTGATTAGATCATAAAACAAATTGGAGCTCATGAAGACTCAAAGCGTAACAGGTTGCTGAAACCTCAGATTCACATCACCACGGTTACCCTGTTGAAGGGACAGACTGCAGGGCCATTAATGTTTCAAATACATACTGTACTTGGTTGACAAACCTGTCTAGGTGTGTCATGTTCATCATTGTTCATATCAAAGAAGCTCCAGCTAATTGTCCTCTACAGTGTAATATTGTACCATGAGAACTTTTCTTGCAGAATGACAAACTTAAACTTGTTTTCACAAGTGTCAGGCAAAAGTAAGTAGCAGCTAATTAAATACAATTGGAGGCAATCTACTGTACAGGAGAAATTTTGGAGCAGCAGTTCAGAATACCTGCAAAATGCTCCACATTACCAAATTAACAGCAATATTATGGTGATGTAGTACAAGTACAAACTGACCCAGTTACACATTTCAGAACTATTAAATGGGCCACAGTCATTTACGGAGATTAATTTCCCTCCCTTTAAAAATATCCTACTCATCCCTCCTAGAATAGCCACACCCCTGGAGACATTGCTTTCTCAGCCAAGCTGAGGTTCTGAAGTATCTAACAGAAGGATAAGCGATTGTTTATACATCAATTAATTTTTTTTCTTTTCCTGAATTCACCACCAAAGGCAGCAACACTGTATCAGCTAGCAAACAACAGCTATAGTAGACGCAGTTCAATTTCTGAATCATGAAGTTAAAAAAACAAAAAAATGTGGATAGTACAGACCTGTTCCTCCACCTCCTGCCATCGTGTTCAAATCCCCTGTGCATTGTACAGCGAAACAGATCTACCGTAATAATCCTGCTGGGCTCTGGAGAATTGGTTATAGCCCTTACATCGCAGGCTTTGCACTTCCATATCATTGTCTCATGACAAGGAAGCTATCGGTGCAACTCATTTGTGGACCAGGCGAAAAATACAATAAAATAAAAACAAATGCATAAATAGAGGAAGAATCAATCCCAGGTGAATGGAAGCATGCTTTGGGTCCATACAATAGATTTTTTTTGCTCGTTCAGAGTAATCAGTTTTGGAAAATACACTAGACATTTTAAAGAGGGGCATTAAATGTCCAACATCGCAACTGTTTCTAAATGCAAATTTTGGAGTAGTAGAGCTATCCAATTTGGTTTTTTTGAGCGACCAAAAAAAATAGTCTTCAGAATGCGTTTCGCATTTTTAACCCACATGCACCATGCAATCCTATGCATGTTTGAGGGCACAGGACGCATGTGTGGCCATTAGCATTGCCTTATGCACTAACCACCAGCTAAATATTGTAGCACATGTCAGTATAAAGCAACAATGCTTTTGTGGATGGAAGTTGTACCGCTACCCCCCTTGTGAATGAATACCTTCCTGACCGGCTGTTTACAACATTTCCTTACCCTTGCTCATTCAATCAGTCCCCAATCACATGAAAGCCACATAGGCATGTAATTAAATCTCCTGTTCCTGGAGATCTATCATCCTGTACAGATTCAATCCAACCCTAACAAAGCACACCTCATTCAACAGCTAGAGATCTAGTAGCAGTACTAATTAGTAGAATTGGATGTGCCAGATTAGGGCTGAAATGAAAACCTACAGGAACAGGGTTGGACAGCCCTTCCTTAGACAACCCCACTCTAACATCCTGGTCACATGTACATGCATTGTACATGCAGACTTTAAGTAGCAGTAACAACAGAGCTACCTGTTTAAACAACACAATATGTGTCTTCGGTTGCTACAATAAATAGACAAATAAACATAATATATTCAAAACAAAGTGCGGTCACACAGGTTCTCCATCTTGTCCCTTTTTTGAAAATATTTTTTTCTGATAAGCAGCTATACTGGTCAATGTTTCATATGACTGTGTGTGGAATAATTTGGCAGAAATAACACAGGGTGGAATAGCCCTATCTGGTCATTACTTTATTTGGTCTTGGTCTAGTGTTGGCAGATGAGTGCTAAACTGCAGCAGGAATTCTGCTGTGTGCACATCTGTTTCAGTGCCTCGTCACAGTCAGAGAATTTGGACTATATGTATGTGTTTCCTGTACCATGTGACCAATGCCCTTTGCACTGTACCCTAAGGGACTTGATGCAAACCACTGTGTTGTGATTCGGTGTCAAACTACACTGAGAGGCTGCAGTGTCTTTTAAACATGTATATGCACATCACACCTTTATACCTCCAGTGTACTCTCTCAGTCCACAATAGCTTAACCCAATCTCGATTTTTCTGGTTGAGTGAGAAAACTAGAACTTGTTGGCAGCTGATAAACCACTTCAACACTATGAAGTAGCTATACTGGATAAGATTAGTATGTATTCAGGGAGCTAATTCCACTTTTTCATAAAGTATCTGTCAGAAATACATTTGGGGGGGTGTGTAGCATTTAACAATGCCGAGTGGCAACCTTATGCCACCAACCTCCAGCCACCTGTAGTGTGACACCACGTTATGTAAACAAGTTGTTAGTTGATGTGCACAGTTGGTTATGATGGAAATAATACTATTAGGCTAATGTCAGCCAACAGTTCAAACGTGATTGCAAAACCCACCAGTACAATACAGATCTGCTCATCTCTATCTGCTATTCGTCAAACTGCTCTGCTTGAAACACAGATAGAGATACTACAGCATATTTTCAATGCAAATGTGAAACTTGGGAAAATGCATATAAGTATGATATATTCAATCAGGCTGGGATTACATATGTGTGTATGGCAATCTCAAGACAGATATTCATAAAATATTTTAAAAATCAAACCTTTTGCTGTACATTACCCAATAAAACAGACTGATAAGAGTAGATGGTTAGACAAAACCCTTCCCCTGCAAATAAGTGCTCTCCATTTAGCTGTAAGCTTTGATTATACACAAAAACACAAAGAAACAATATTATTGAAACAATATGCCACATACTACACAATATCAAAAAGTGAAAATGTTTTAAATGGACATAATTACAAAACTGATATTACCCCATATCTACAAAGGAAATACAGAAACATTATGCTTGATATTGATATGACACAGAGTACAAGACACAACTTCATACGGACAAATATAGATAGCCGCACCGTGCAGAAAAAGTGCCATATTTCCTGGGCTTGACGGTTAAGATTCAAGGCCATGGTCAATAACAGAAAATCAATGGGGATCCATTAGGTTCTTACCTTTCTCTCTCACCACCAGATTTATGATCTTCTCTCCTCTGTAGAAGGGTGTGTAGGAGTCAAAGTTGAACTGGCGGAACACCTCGCACTTGTAGGTGCCGGTGTCGTTGAGGGTGACGTTCCTGAAGCTGATGGAGACGTCCTGCAGGTCTTTGCTGCCGTTCCACAGGAGCCGTCCCTTAAACGGCCCCGCCACATCGTGGGGCTGCCCGTCATACAGGTACATCTACAAACCACAGCTAGCATTAACTTTCTGCTAGCCCATCGTACAGGTACATCTACAAACCACAGCTAGCATTAACTTTCTGCTAGCCCATCGTACAGGTACATCTACAAACCCCAGCTAGCATTAGCTTTCTGATAGCCCATTGTACAGGTACATCTACAAACCAGAGCTAGCATTAGCTTCCTGCTAGCCCATCGTACAGGTACATCTACATTACATTACATTACATTATTGGCATTTGGCAGACGCTCTTATCCAGAGCGACGGACAGTTGATTAGACTAAGCAGGAGACAATCCTCCCCTGGAGCATCTGCAAACAAGAGCTAGCATTATCTTTCTGCTAGCTCATTGTACAGGTACATCTACAAATCACAGCTAGCATTAGCTTTCTGCTAGCCCATTGTACAGGTACATCTACAAACCACAGCAATCATTAGCTTTCTGCTAGCCCATCATACAGGTACATCTGAAACCACAGCTAGCATTAGCTTTCTGCTAGCTCTGCTGGCAGAAACCAAGTCACATTAGATTTCAGGGTTACCAGGCCAAATAAATACTCTGCCAAGGAAGGTGACAGTTTTTTCAGCTATTGCTCATCTAAAATAAAACCCAATGTCTTCAAACCTTCATTTTTAAACAAGCAAGCACCAAACACCAAAAAGAAAAATGCCTTCCATGGCATATTGTGGTCTTCTCCAAAAGCTTTTTTGTCGTCAAAGTGTCATACAGTATCTCTCTGCTCCCAGTTGCTTGCAGAGCTGCATAAATCTATTTATATGAAATGCAGTTATCCAGGAGCAAGCTGAAGCAGGTGATGGCACTTATCAGACGCTATTAAAAGCCTGTGAGTCGCCGAGTGGATGAGGCAGCCGCATAACAAAGAGCTGAGACTGCTGACGTAATGATGAGAAGACAGAGGGCCAGACGAATGGATCCTGATTAAACACAGTAAATTCATTACTTCCTGGAAAGCAATAGCCAATAGATCTGTGACTATGTGTCTCACCGGGATCTCGTCGTTGTTGGAGGTGACGTAGGTCCAGTCCACCCGTGTCTCTGCGTTGACCTCCTCTCTCTTCATACAGGAGATGCAGGTGAGCTTCATCGGGTTCCCCAGAACCGCCTCGGTGTCTGAAGGCACCTCCACACACACCGGCCTGCTCACCCGCACTGCACACACCAATCACAGCACACCGTCCACATGCTGGTCATGAAGGTCCAGTGTGGAGCCTGTTCCCCAGCAACCACTCACTCTCTCTGATCTAGAGCCCCAGTTCTTGACTGATAGAGATCAAATTCAATAGATACATATGAATGTGGCCTTTGGTCTTTAACCATATCCATGCATTATTCTCAGTTTTTGGGACTGGTGACTTGCATTTAAGTGGAAAAAAAAGTTAAGGAAAAATTATTAAATCTATGGGCTTTGTCTGAGCATGGGCTGAAGATTCACTTTGACCACAAAGATGCTCTGTGTTGAACCTCTGTTGAAATTTTCCTCCCTTGTTGCTACTGAATCTACAGTAAGCCAAGATGTCAGTTCTGATGATCACTTTTCCTCCACAATTCAGCAGGAATTAGTTCAAAGTATTCATGGTTATGAATGCATGGCTATCCTCAAGACCCCACTTAATTCAGAGTAAAGACTGACTGCCACCTTTTAGAAAATAACACATTTAATAACAACCACACAACGACCAATGAGCGCCACAGCCATGCCATGCACGCTGAGGTTTGCCTCATGCTCACTGTCGTAAAACCAGGCTTGACCCCTACAGTCGTTTCACGTGTGAATTATAACGGGCGACAGGGAATGTGACTGCACCATGGACATGGCTGCCATCTTTGTACTAATGATGGAACCCAGACATGGCCCTGAGCACTTCCTGTCAACATTGATCTCATCATGTTATACTTCACGGACCAGACTGAAATCAAAAGTAAGCAGCAAAGATGACAAAGGCATAGTAACAGTCTAGTGACACTGAACTGAGATTTTGTGAAAATGAATGGTCGTATTGAATCATGAGTCAAAGTTGTTGATTGAATCCCAAAAAACCCCACCAAATCTAACAGTTGCGTATTACAATCTGCTGATCCAAAAGAAAATATATACACTAAGTGAGCACTTTATTATATAGACTTGTCCCTAATTTTCACGCACAACAGTCTCTAGATTTTGCAGAGAATGGTGCGAAAAGCAAAAAAACATCCAGTAAGCAGCAGTTCTGTGGGCTAAAATGTCTTGTTAATGAAAGTGGTCAGAGAAGAAGAACCAGACTGGTTATAGCTGACAGGAAGGTGACAGCAATGCAAATAACCACACATTACAACAGTGGTATGCAGAAGCGCATCTGTCAACAAGCAATGCCTCAAACTTTTCAGGTGGGTAGGCTCCAGCAGCAGAAGATCAATTAGTCTAAAAAATATAGCAAAGTGCTCACTGAATGTATGTATATGTATTATTATATCCATCCATCCATTATCTGAACCCGCTTATCCTGATCAGGGTCGCAGGGGGGCTGGAGCCTATCCCAGCATACATTGGGCGAAAGGCAGGAATACACCCTGGACAGGTCGTCAGTCCATCGCGGGGCACACACACCATTCACTCACACACTCATACCTACTCTCCAATCAGCCTAACATGCATGTCTTTGGACTGTGGGAGGAAACCGGAGTACCCGGTGGAAACCCATGCAGACACGGGGAGAACATGCAAACTCCGCACAGAGAGGCCCCGGCCGACGGGGATTCGAACCCAGGACCTCCTTGCTGTGAGGCGGCAGTGCTACCCACTGCACCATCCGTGCCGCCTTGTATTATTATATGTATGTATATAATATAGGCCTACTGTATATATGAAATGTCTCCATCTGTTGGAACCCATGATAAACTACACCCTGGAGATCAGGTGACAGTTTGGCAAAACTCCTAAATCCTGCTCTTTTTGGCCGAGAAATGTTCAACTACCATGAAGTTCCTCTGACTTGGCATTTTGATTACTTATCATGTTACTTTGGTACATGTCTGTGAGCTGTTCAGAACATGAGTTCACAGAGGGAATTGACAGGGTAGGCTATTTATTGGTGCTAATGGATTAGTTATACTGTGATATTGTCTTAAACTGGTAAAAACGTGATTTTTGGCGCTGTAGTTTCTGAACCACACGCTGATCATTTCACAGTTCATGTTTTCCGTGACGGTATTTCATTTTATACATTACACATTATTTTTGGGGGTTTATAGATTAGTTTATTCGGATCCACATTACGCAGGCGTGCTGAGTGATACTGGGTGGATTCACGTTTTGCGATCTTACTTAAATTACACATTTCTTAAAGTGAAATCACATACTGTGGTTTGATTCAAAACATTTTATTTTATGGAGTTCATCGCATTTATGTTTAATGCATTCTCTTTCTTTGGCGTTTGCATTGTTAGAGAGGGCCATGTGCCTGTCGCTAGACAGATTTCGCACAGGCCCAGTAGCTTCCAAACAGCTTCAAAATGGGTTTTGCGGGAAAATATGCGTGAATGTACGAACATTGCGTTAGGGCATACATAAGAATAGTAAACGCAAGATGATACTGTACTGTCTTCAAAATATTACTTGAGAGCACATTACATCATCAGACCATGTATAGATAGCCTACATATTCCAAAGATTACACAATAGACCATTACTACTTTGTGAATTAAAGTTATGAAAACGAACGGCACCACTTTATAAAATATGCATACAAAGTGCAAAAATTGTATATGAATATTACTTACCCACTAAAATCAAAAAGGAGAGAGAGTGCAACAGAATCCTCGTGTGTATCATCTTTTTCGGAGTTCTCGGAAGAGGACCGCCTCTCCCCCTGTGAAAAAATAAGCAATATACATTTTAAGAAATAGACATGTTATTTAACCCAGTAAGAACTTGTATTCTATGTAATTGTGATATTTAAAAACTATGGGATCTTAGGCGCACGCATCCCTCTTCAGCACCGCGGACAGCGCCTCGATTTTCCCAAAACAAAAAATCCCTCCTCGTCCTTAAATGTCATTTTTTCCAGGGAGAAAATAAGTAGTAAATACATTAAGGCATACTGAAAGCGCTGTAATTTCTCACGTACTCGACGTAAATTAATTAAAAGCCGAAGAAAATGAATAATGAACTCCTTCTCCGTTATACGTTAAAATCCACGAGGAAGAATAAGTGTTCTTCATGCATTGGTTCTGTTGGGTGAAATACGTGCAATCCTTTGTTCGTGAACTTCAGCTTTAATCCCAGCTATTCCATATGCTCAAACAGACACTTTGTGTTTCCATGGTGAGTAAAGCGCGAAGATGCATGCTCTCGGGTGTAGCGTGCAATACCCTTTGAGGATTTATGAACTGAAAAAAGGAAAGAAAAAAAAGACCTGTAGATTCCAAACATAACCTCTTTTTGTCTGTTCTAGGGAAATAGCAAACGAAGGTCTCATTCTATGTCATATTTTAAGTTTTTTTTTAAAGTTATTAAGTTTTAATAATGAATGTGAATCGGATATTAATTTACTTGATGTTACATTTTGTTTTCATCTCCACCTAAGTTCATAACAGAGAGCATAAGCAGACGACGACGTCCCTCGCTACCAAGCCCTGGCTTTGTTTTCAGAATAGACAGCCACTTAGCGCGCATGCGTTCACGTTACTCGTTTTTTAAGACTTGGACCGGAGTCTTTTGTTCAAAACCACGCTGAGCGATGCTTTACTGTCATTAACAGAATGCGGCAGACTTCGTCTGGAAAACTAATATAATCATGCAGTATCGTTCCAGTTTCATGAATGTGCTTGAGCAGACATTTATTTTCCATTATAAGGCTTGTCATTCGGTCTAGAGCAACATTTAGCTTTCACCTTGTTTTTGCTTCGAACGTGAATTTAGAGGAGACGAGGCGTGGGACATGGGACTCTATAACGCTGACAATCTTGGATAAAGCATGGATTTGAATGGGAACGCAAATATTACTACATGTCACATGAACAGGGGAGACGTGCGGTAGAGGTACGGAAGAGGGTTGGTGCCCTGCTACAGGCTATTACGTGCCCTGGTTTCAGAGATGTCGGAAGTAATGAACTTCAGATGTCACCGACGTCTAATGCCACATCTTGGTATTTTGCATACCACTAAAGTACGATGTAGTCTACATTAACATAGAATGTCCATATAAATGTAAACACATAAACATAAACACATAAACAAACACGTTTCCACCTGTACCCCCTGAAGTTATTTAAGTATCTGAGAGCACATTTTCATCTACCACATAACCGACAACTGAGGGCTTCCATTTTAAGACTTGGGCATAGCTAGGGGAAATAATGAAACTGGGCCACAGAGTCCCGCAAGGTTTCCAGAGACCAATTAATTCTTAAACTAGATGCTAATCTGGCTACATTAATTTTCAGATTGGCTTCCATTACCTTTCTGTTCATACACTTTCTTCACATTTTCAGGAGGCCTCGGATCCTGAAAAAAACAAAACAAAAAAACAATTATATTGTTTACAAGTGTGAAGCATGTACCAAAAAGGTTAACAACAAATGTATGAATGGGACGTTCAAATCAGTTCAATAATGATAAACCTTTCAATAAAGAAAACAAATCAGATGCAAGTTGACATGAAGCATTCCATTTGGAGAAAACTGTATTCATATTTCAGAGATTTCCCATGATGCACCCATTCCTCACCTACCGTTCGGCCGCGCACAGCAGATCTGTTCCCTCTTCGCCGCGTTCGATGAGAGAGCGGAGCTGTTGGTGTGGAATGGCTGCCGCCTCTCTCCCACGTGGGCGCTACAGTCCAGCGAGAGATGAGGTCAGTCCATCTCTATGAGGCACTCTAGGAATGTAGATGAAAAAGGCACTCCACAATTCACTCTGTCATTGGCTCATAATAAATCAGGCCAAGATATGAACGGAAGGGCTTTTCAAAATAACATGCAGCGCACATCTCCGACGTGGAACGACTCTGATATGCATGTTCACAGTTCCCCGTTATTTCCATTACAGCACTACTGAAGTGAAAGGCCTGGGGGGTGGGACTTGGTGGGGGGTGGGTGGGTGTGGTGTTATATAACCCTGTTTAGCAGCTGGAAAGAGGGAGTGTTCACAGCGTCAGCGTTTGCCACAGTTAACTGAACCACACACTGAAACAGTCGCCCTTCCTTTGGGCCGTCAACCACTTGTGTTAAGCATCAGCGAAGGACTAACCCTTGTGTCATCCTAGGGAAAAATACACACACTTTGTGTTGTACTGTAGCTGACAAAATGGCGGCATTCGTGGACTGTATTTAGTAAGTACAAATATTCAGCGAGCAATCAGCCGCAAATCCCAGCACCAGCCCCACCCCCACCCTTTACACAGTGACTCATTTGAGCTGTTATGAATATAATTACTAGGCAACGGCTAAACGATTGGAGGGCGCTGATGGGAGGAACGGCAATGGCACGCCGGGGCTGGGGAGCATGCATCACTACACAGCAGGCCCAGATACACAAGAAATATCAGGCCTGGTAGCAGCCATGTGCAGGAGATAAGGAAACCATGGCAACGGAAAGGAAAAGCAATGGGCACATCGGAGAGAGCGGGTTTTACTGCTCCTAGACTGAGATAGGTGGGAGAAGGGCACTCTCCCGCTCAATGGAAGCACGGTTATGCCGAACAGGAGGAACTGGCCGGGTTGTTTAGGTCCTGATGGTCGACTCTATTGCACATTTAGCAATATCAAAAAGTTCCTGAATGAGAATGATGACTTGATAAAACTTCATGACAGTATTTCGAAATTGGCAATAAGCATGCTATTTGTAGCCCAGTAATTTCCTTCCAAAATGAATATATATTTAATTTATTGTGAGTTATCATACGCTGAAACCATAATCTTGTCTAGCAAACATTTTTTAATAATATTCCTCAAAATAATTTATATTAGTATATATATTCTTTTTGGAAAATACAATAACTGCATTTCCCGCTAGAGAAGCCATTAAATTATATTTGTTCAGTTCATATTGTATAAATGGCTCTTTCAAAACTGGCTGATGGCAACTGAACTAAACCAAATTAAATCTAATAACCATTTTTCCACAAAATTATAATTTGACACTGTCTTATGCAGTTTGTCTGAATGTATGCAATGTGAATGGGCTATGGTTGAATTTGCTGTAGTTGCCAGCAGAAAGGCCAGGAGTTATTGCCATTTGCATCTTTATATTACCATGTAACTATCCATCAACTGTAATCTTCAGCTACATGGTCATATATTTACTCCATCCCCCCACCTACTTCAGCAGGCTGCACTTTGGATATTTGATTTGCCTGGGGGTGCGGTAGGGGCACTTTGTTAAAGCTGTGTATTGAAACTAAATGTAAATAGTGTAGTGTGGTGTTGGAGTCCAGGAAACACAGCAGAGCCCAACCATAAAGACATACAGTATACTCAAACAGACAGCTCTTAAGAGTGGCATCCCTTAACTAGAATGTTCATCACTGTGCTGCATGCAGGTGAGTCTTTTCCAATAAGAAGCTGATCAGAGTACAGCTGACACATTTTGTTAACTGTCTGTACGAATCCATTTTATATGACAACTATGAGAGAAATACTGTTTGACTGTCTGTCATGTCTGGTCTATTTTTTCCCAACCTCTGCAGATAACAAGCAAACCTTGTTTAACATCCACTGTAAAATATCGGTGCTTCTAGACAGCATAAAATTACACTGTCACTGCGAAAACGAAGGTAAGGATGTTATGATTTTTATATAGTATCATGTCTGTTCAGAAAATAAATAAAATTAACAGGTTAGTAATCATTTTTGTTTGAATAAGGGTTGACTAAACTATCACCTACAGCACATGTAATGGAAAGATACATGTCCATCAATCACTAAGATTTGATTGTGGTGGTTTTATAGAACACAAAAATTAATAATTGGTGAACATGTGGGAACCTGTCTATTGTTTGTGGCAGCTTAAGTATACACTGAATAAAAATGTACCACTGTTCCACGTGGCTCAAATATAGATTAAATAAGGATAAGCTCAACAGGGAAATATCATGTAATCATATCCAGCAATACACATATATGTGAATGTCCTCCCCTTTGTGTGAGTGGGAGGTTTCGTAATACAGGTCACCGAGACCACTGGTCATGCTGCGAAATTGATAAAGTTTAGCTAAATAAAATGTTAGTAAAGCACTGTTTGAGCACTTATTTTCTCATGGGCTCGTATACAGACATAGACCTTGTGGATGAGAATGGCGGGGTGAAGAACCTTCTAGATCGGACGGATGAATATGCCTCCAGGGCCCTCGTGGAAAGAGAAGAGTACGCTCTGGTCAGTGTCAGATGTAAGAAACATACAAACAAATCTCTGCTCTACATTTTCCATATCCCTTATAGCAAGCTTGTCGTTTCCCATTCATCACCACAAATATGTTCTAATCCAGTAAATATGAAGGGGTAGTTGATGAGCTAAAAAGAATCCTAACAGATGGAGATGGGATCAGGGCCAAATATTTAAGCCTACTGCCAGATTTGACAAATATGAACATATCAGATGTGTGCTTCTTCAGGGTGTGAAGACACATCTCAGCCTCTGTACACCTTACTGCTGCAAGAACAAGCCCCTCTGCATTCCACATTCATTGGTAGGTGATACTGTCACATGCACACTAGGTGATATAGTATGTATTTATTGGAGAGGATGTCATGAGAGCTGAGAGGAAATGGGGAAAATCCAGAGACCCATCGGACCTCACAACCTACCAGTCTCTCCTGGTAGCATTCTCTTCTGCTGTCACCACCGCCAAGGTAAAATACCATCAAACACAAATTCTTAACTCTACTTCTAACCCCTGGAATCTGTTCTCAATTTTTTCCTCTCTTGTAGATAGACCAGGGCTGTTCATTTCTGGTCCTGGACATCTCACGTCCTGTAGGTTTTCACTCCAACCCTAAGCACACCTCATTCAACATCTAGCGATCTCCTTGAGCTGGGTGCTAATTTCGTAAAATGAGGTTGAAATGAGAAGCACAAGGATGGTAGATCTCCAGGAACAGGCTTGTTCTTTGGCTAAGCATCAAGTATAATAATTAAGTAATATAGTATTTCACTGCCAGGGTTGGTGGAACCATAGCCTTCTGGACTTGAATCCTCAGCTGTGAGTGAGAGTTAGTTTAGGTTAGTACTAGACAGACCTTTTTACATCCTCATGTCAAGTATTTACACTGAATTTATTTTGTATGTGCAGAGTTGTCTATAATATTTGAGCATCTCTTACCTATGCAGCCAGGCTAAGGAGTAAAGGGGGTTCAAGGGCACTGGGCATTCAACCACAAAGAAAGAAGACCAAGAAGAAATCAGCTCTGTCCAATCCACCACTGTAAGCATGTTACATATAAACATATTTACATAACTTACATACTTACATAACTTCATGAACCAAAATCAGAGCACAAGCCTAGAGTTTTCCTTAAAGCCACGTTTAAGATGTGGAGGTTGATGCAGAGATGTGGAGGTCACTCAATTTGCATGACTCCACTTTTCAGGGATTATCTTTGACATTCTTATGAATCATATCTTACAAAGAACTGCAAAACATTTTCAGCTCTCTATTCTGCTCTCTCCAATATACTGTATGCATACACATACTCTTTCCCTCTCTCTCTCTCACACATGCATGTACACACACACACACACACAGAGTCATGGAATGTACATGCAGAATGTTGTGCCTCAGCTATTTAGTGGATATATAGGGTCTAGTTATAAGATCTTGAAATGTCTTGAAATATGTAAATAATGTGCTTAATTTGTGGTAATACCTAAGTAATACTGACATCATTTCAGGTAAGCAGTTCTTTTTCTGAAAGACTGTGTTTGGCCAGTTAACAGCACACATGAAGCTGAAGACGGAAGACCCAAATTAAATTAATGTCAAAATTATCATTCAATAAATTTCATTCATTTAACAGCTGTTTGTCCTTATTCTGTATTAACTATAAAATGGCGTCTGCCCTTGGCATTAACTAGTTATTGTAAGGCTATTGTTCTCTGAAGTGCCAAGTTTTGATCTATGGCTATACAGCATTGCTCTGATAAGAGCAGGTCAGATTTAGGCCAATAACTTCCTGGTTACTCTACATACATTTTAAGGAACAATGTGGGGCTATAGTTTTGTTTAAATATTAACACAGGAGACAGAACTAATACATATTTAAAGACTCCAAATGCACCACTGTGTATCACAAACACAGACATGAAGCTGTGTACACCCCAGAGCCGAGAAAACATGATTCTCCTTCACTTGCTGGTCTATTTAGGTCACACAGTGCACTAGCTAAGATGCAATGACATAAAAATAAATAAATAAATAAATTATGCCTGGAAAGGATATACTTAATAAGGATAACTTAATATAGCCATGTAACGTCTGATCACAAAAAATTAAATGAAGAGCATAAATACGTGCACACACATTCTGTCTCTCTCACACACGCACACATCCACACACACACACACACACACACACACATACTCACACACACACATCCACACACACGGGGGGGGGGGGGGGGGCACATATCCTCATGGATTTGACAGATTTGAAGATTACTACCTGATTACACACACGCTCACAGAGGAAGCCGTCTGAGATGAAAAACCTTATTTCCACCCCCAACTCAACATTATTTCAGCAGCGACATCTTAATGAAGAGTGGAAGGTCTGTGCTGATATCTCTCCTCAGAAATATCACAAATCCACTGTGTTTATCACACAAGATTCTGATGTTTCAGGGAACCCTTAGTGAGAGCAGGTTGCAGTGCACAGATAAAAAGGAGCAGATGGCATGTGAGTGACCCATGTATTATACAGTATAGTATAGTATGTATAAGTTCAGTTTCATATTCTGCTACATGATGTGGCACATCAGAAATATAATGCATACATCATATGTATGAATGGGACACACCATTAAAGATACTCAAATATGGATATGTTGTACACTCTCAGAAATAGAGGTATGAAAAGATACAAATGCTTCTCATTGGGGCGGTACCCTATAGGTACACAGAATAGTTTCAGCACATTCATGACCATGTTTAAAGTAAAATATGTACACACATATTTTTAGAACTGGTGTAATCCACATAGTTGTATAATACAGCAAGTACATAAAATAAATTAATCAATTAATGGAAAAAATAAAAAATAAATAAAAGCATGAAAAATGACTTACAGGACTGTGAGGCCATAGTGTTAGACATCCCAGACTTGGCCCTTGATTTCCTGGCAAATATCGAAAATAAGGTCTAATAAAACAATAGAGTACAAGCTGTCCACCGCTGTCCAAGTGACTTTGTCTGTTTATGTTTACTAGATGGAAAGTCTGGTTCAGGTATTGCAGCTGTCCATATGATATGAAAACAGAGAAGGGGACAAGAATAGTACCATTGGCTACCAACAGAAAATATGCCAACCTTCAGAGGGGCACACATACAGCAGCCCCTGTGTAGCTTAACATTGAAATCACTGACAACTGGACTTACAGTACCGTGCACAGGATAATCCAAACCTGTCAAAAAGACTAGAACAAGTGCACATAGAAATGCATAGGAAATGTGTGTACAGTACGTGTGTGTGTTCCCAGGTGTCAGGAAAGTTGGATACAGTGACACTCTGCTGTTAATCTGAGGGCTGTCAGCTCAGTGAGTCAGAGGATCTTGTCCAGTGCAGACACGACGTTCTCGCCCAGGAACTGGCAATGAGGAGAAATACTGATAGCAGCTGGGGATTGCCCCCAGCTGACCCACTCAATCTGTTCACACTTTACTTCCCTCACCCTAAGAATACGAGCGCTGGGTTATCAAGGCTTCTCATGACTCTACAGCACAGAACTGGCAATCGGGTGCACCTTTCACCCTGGAGGAATGTTCCAGAGAGGTGATGAATGACATAATTATTGCAAATTTTCACATCACGGTAAGGTTGGGCGAACAGTTTTTTCACCACCCCAATTCAATGTTGTAAATTGTTCCTGGTCACATCCAACAAAATAACACGAACAATGCCCGGCATTAGGTCCAACAACCGTAGAACATTTTCCAAAGGTAATTTCATTGGCTGGGATGAGACTCAATACCAACACTCAATGAGGAGTCATTTTATCTAAAAGCCTGAATACATTGTCGTTTTTTATGATGCAGTTATCGTGATTTGTCTCGGTGCCACATCTCTGAAATGTCAGGCCAACGGGGCCTGGCGCCAGGCTGGCTGTCCCTCCACTTAAACTATGACGTTACTGAGGAGGTAGCAGTAGCCACGAAATCAAATGCCCTGTCTTTTAACCTGGCTGAGCTGCATGCAATGCTTTCAACTGCCAGCTGCCACTTCCCTCTTATAATTTTATAATGTCTATAGAGACCATTTTAAAAATGGCACCAGTAATAATTCCCAGAATTGTGGATACAAGGAATTACTACATAAGTATTGTATCTCTAAATTAATTGTATCTGCAGAATAAATATTTTATACATCTGAGGGTTGCCACAACCCTAGTAACCACATTTAATGGATTTCCCTTTATTAAAAGTTTTATTAATATTTAATAACAAATAACATTACGTTCGCACACAAGAGAAAAACATAAATATTGGATGTGTAGTTAAGAGACTCAAATGAATGGTATACAGGAAAAGGTACACACATTTGTGCTAGAATACAGCTGGCAAACCACCTTCCTCAGTAATAAGACCCTCTGATGTCTGTCTGTTTGGTCCCAGAATTTCTGGCTTATGGTCCTCTGATTTCTGGCTGTGAAATGTCTGAACAGGTGGCTTTTGCTCATCTAGATCCGTTCTGAATGGTGTCTGAATATTCTCTGTTAATTGAGTCTCTAGGTTATGGCTGTCCTGTTTCTGAACTTCTGCAAGCTCATTCTCTGGTCTCTGGTGGTCTGGTTTCTGGTTGTCTGATTTTTGGCTTGCCGGTCCCTGGTTGTCTGGTTTCTGGTTGTCTGGTCCCTGACCAACTGCTTCCTGGTTGTCTGGTTTCTGGTTGTCTGGTCCCTGACCAACTGCTTCCTGGTTGTCTGGTTTCTGGTTGTCTGGTCTCTGACCAACTGCTTCCTGGTTGCCTGGTTTCTGGTTTTCTGGTCCCTGCCCAACTGCTTCCTGGTTGTCCAACTTTTGGCTCTCTGGTCCCTGACTGCCTGGTTCCTGACTGCCTGGCTGCTGCATGCTGAGCTGGGGCAGTTGCGTCTGCATCTCACTGAGCCTCTGGGCCACGCATCGCCTCTTCAGATCCAGGAGAAGAGTTCCATGACGACTGAGGCAGGATTCCACAGTTCCCTGCATGAGAGACCGCATGGTCACTATGAGTCAATCCCAGGCATCCCACACAATCACCGCCCTCCCCCCAATTCGTCTGACGAGGAAGTCTGTGCTTCCTGACCTGTGTAGGGCTGCTGAAGCCATGCTCTGCCCTCTTCTCTGCCCTGCCCTGGAGCCCCACACTCAGCTGCAGGAAAACTTCATTCAAACGGTCAATTTCCTGCTCCACACTGACAACCTGGACCACAGGGGAGAGTACAGGCTCTGTCAACTGAGGGGCTAACAGTGTCGGCTTCACCAGCTCAGGAACTAGCATGAGAAGACTTCATAAACTCCACCTAAATCAGCAAAACATTTATATTAAATACTAAAAAGATCAGGACAGTTACATTTTTGCCTGAACTGTTCTGCTGCTTCTAGAAAATATCAGATTCAGGCCAAGTGAGTTTTCAAAAAACATTCGTAAAAACCTACTATTCAAAGGGTGAAACTGTAACTACACCCGATTCAAGACCTCAAAATCTATGGAGCATATGTGTAATATGAATGAGGAATGTAACTATACCACAGAAGTATATACTACATACTGTAATAAAATTCACAAGTGAGAGAAAGGAGAAAAAAGGCCAAGCGTACCTTTACTGCAGTCTCAGATCCAGGCTCTACGAAAATAGACAAAGTGTGATTACATAGTGCTGCAATATCTGCACTTCAGAAACACATCTTTATCAAAAACTGGTGATCCATCTGATATGAACAACTCTAGACCAATCTGTAATCTCTCAGTTTTAGCTATGATCATGAAGTCACACTTGGATTCTCTGAATATTTTAAATAATATGGAAACTAGTTTCAGATCTAGGCACAGTACTACGACTGCAACGTTGATGATTTAAAGGCAGCCAGTTACAGCAAATCCACCTGCATGGTCTGGTTTATTGATCTCACTTAGGCTTTTGATACTGTGGACCATTCTTTATTAATTATAACACTGCTTAGGGTGTGTTGGAGGCAAACCAGCCAAACAGTTCCTGAGTTATACATTTGAAAGACATTTGAACAGACATGGCATATCAGATCTGATTGTTTGAAACAAGGTCCTTTAGGGCAACAAACACAAAAAACAAAAATAAAGAAGGCAAAAGAAAGTAAGACCGAGAGACAGCTTTTCAGCTACGTCTTCCTTCTCTAATCCTGAGACGAACTGAAAGATTAAGAAAGTAAAACAAAAACTTCACCACAAAACTAGCGATCTCCCAGAAAAGATGCTTTTATTAACTTCCTAGTGAAATAGACACGTAACATGTAACCTGACATAGATCATGCTTCTAAATGTTTCTTATTTGTAAAAAAGAACGTGCCTCACCTGCCACTTTCCCCTGTGATTGATTTGACTTTCTGTCTTGGAGATACTGCTGTAACTTGAAGAACTTGAATTTCCGAAGTCTAGGAGGAAACACTTAATGTTAATGAGTACTCAATTCTATTTAAGCCTTTTATGGTTACAGTTCAAAATGATTTAGATAAAAAAAACATTTTTAATTGTTGATTTAACTTGTGGATGTGGGACAGTGTTACCTGTACAGGAATCAGTGAGGTGTACACTTTTCTTGCAAACGGTCAACAGTATATGTTTATTATCAATTCATAATAAATAAATAAAAAACCCTGTTTAACTCCTATCTGCTAGCTTTTGGTCTCTTTTGGTCTCTCTTTGGTAAACTGCAGGCAGTGAATGAATCTAGAACGGTGATTAGGCTTGACCGGAACTATCCACCAAACGTTGACCGATTATATGAAAATAATCACCATCTGGCATCCAATCAGAATCGAGTATTCAGCCTGACTGGGGTATAAATGAAAATAATCACCACCTAGCATCCAATTAGAATCGAGTTTTCACCCAGACCATGGTATCATACACAATAAAGCATCACGTGTCCATAATGGTACTAGTTATAAATAAATACCTGAGTATAAACACAAAATGTATATAGTATGCTGACCTGTCTGCAAGCTGATGTTCTGAGAAGCCTGTTATAGTCGGAACTTTGACACTGAGGAATTCTTCAGCTAATGCACCAGTCAATTCTTCTTTAATCTCCCCTGTCTGGAAACAAAAGCCACTGTGTTGAGCATGGCGGTCTATGAATTAAGCTTCCAATCAATGTTTAAGATGCTAAAACAAAACCTTGTTTATTCTGCTGGTGAAGGATGAGTGGAACAGGGCCAAGCTTAGAGCAGAGACCGCATGGTGGAGAGTCTGGATGAAGTCTTTCGTTGTTGCACCTTGTAGGTAAAGTAAAAAATGATAATGAGAAGTTATATTAATAATGCAACTAATTTGTTTCATTTGAAACTAGTGCTAAACCATGACAAAACTGGAAAAAAAAACATTGTTACCTAATATATAACTGAGGGATTTTGACCACATATAAAGGTCTGTATTTGACATTTTATGTATTAGCCCGAAAATATTTTACTCTGTTAACCTGAAGCAATGAAGGCCATAGAATGGAGAAGCGTAGCAATGAATTCTCCAGCGTTCCCCAGCTTATCTTGAAGGAGGTAGAGGATACAGTTGGTGGTGTCGTAATAAAAGTCCCTGTGGCAGTGCTCTGCCAGGCCAGCGATGCGCGAGACCGGAACTGTCTGAGCCAGGAGCAGCGTGAGCGGGGGGAAGCCGTGGACACTACACAGCAGGGTCACGATGCGGCAGCCGAACAGGAACACGGCAAAGTGATGTGGAGACAGGTTGCCCAGGGCAACGGGAACTAGCTGCCCTACTGGTTCCTTCTCAGACTCATGGAAAACAGCTGGAGGGAAACAAACAGCTCAGACACACATCAGAGAAACAGCTCTCCTGATACAGCTCTGCACCGGCTTTGTGTGGAGCAGGCCGAAGCCTTTTTGTGAAACTGCTGGATTACTTTTCATGTGAAATTGATTTCTTTCCCCCGGATAGATCAAACAAACTTTTCATATTTGTTATTACAATGATGGGGAAACTGTGATTCAACAGCACACAAGTGTCATCCTGCCACCTATTGGCCACTCATGGTACTTGAGAAGATTGAAGATTTGAAATGCGAGCCCCGTTGATATGGGATCCTTGAAGTACATTAGGCGTTGGTCTGTGATTAATTTGAATTAAAGGGTCTTGAGTTAGCATCCCCTTTATACAGGTCCTTACCCTCCTCTGCAGATGGCAAGCTCTGGAGAGACTGCTGGATCTCCTGCAGAGTTTTGGAAAGTGGTGTGAGGGCCATGAGCTTGGAGAGGTCCTGTTCACTCAGACAGCCCGCTGTGCTCTGTTGGTTCACTATGAAAAGAGGAGGCACATTCAGTGAATGAGATAAAAATGAATGAGATCACATTACGTGAGGAGAACCACGTATCCTGGATCTTACCTGAGCTGTGAGGGGCTGTTACCTGGAGGGTTTTTGGTTTGGCCATGTCAGGAGAGGAGAACTGCGTAGAGTCAGGGAAACCCTGTGAGAAAACAATCAGTCCTTTAAAACATACAGAGCATAAAGCAGACCAAATAAATATGTCCCTTTCCAACCTGGCAATCTAAACCAGGTCAGCAGCCCCATCTCTCTCAGCAAAATGGCTGCCTTGCCAACATATTGGTGGTAATGGTGTCTCCCTACACTCCATTCAGCCATGAAGATCCTCAGCTAAAATGCAATCCATTATTATCCATTTAAAACAAGTGTTTCGTTTGACACAAAAGTTAACATATAAATTATGACATAAGTTTAGTCTTTTGCTAATTGGAACTTTCATAATTAATACATTGGTTTTGTGTTTCATTTGGTGGTTTGCTTCTATGGTAAGAATGCCACAGGCTGGGAAAAAATGCTTGCAAGGTTTCGACAGTAGAGGGCAGTCACATTGCATTTCGGCCTGGAACAGGCATGACAGTCATTTGCAGCAAGATAGCCCATAATCCATAGTGGTCTAGGTGTGATGGACTTAATTTGTCCAGGCCTACCAAGATATTGAAATATCTTGTTTTGAGTAAAATTATAGTCAATGTATACACAGTAGCACAGTAGCTAACCTACAATGTGACTAGTGTTAACCATGTGTTTCACATGCAGATTTAAGAAATCATAAAAAAAACTACACAGCAGAGCTGGAACCTGTGTGTTCCTCCTGTGTTTTGGATGCACTCACATGTATATACCCTGTGTGTACCCCACAGTCCCCCACATCTCCTGGGCAGGCCCCTGCAGCCACATCCTGCCGAGCCCAGCTCTCTCCCTCCGCTCTGTACATCAGCCCCTCCACCGCTTTGAGGGTGGCCTCCAGCAGGGTCACGGAGCGGTCTAGAGGGTGAAGGGGGCAGATCTGGGTTGAATATGTAATTGTTTTATTGTTTTTGATTCAAATACTTTTCAATGCTTTACTGAGCTCGTCAGGTGTATTGGAACCTATTAAATACTCTCAAAAAGTGCAACACCAATCTTCTGATCCTCTTGGTTGGCTTAATTGTACCAGGCAAGATCAACAAAGCACAGAAGAGTATTTGAATCCAAAACCGTTACAAAATTGACAAGTCTGGAAGAGGGATGAATGTGACAGCTGCATCCTCATAAGCCACAGGCAGAACAGTGACACAATACTAGAATAGAAAAATGGAAGATAACTTAATTATCCAACAAAGGCCGGAAATGTATCATTGGTCTCACCTCAGAAACAGAAATACATACACAAAAACAAAATGCAATACAATCACACAGAAGTCATACAATACATTACATTAATGGCATTTGGCAGACGCTCTTGTCCAGAGTGACGTACAGTTGATTAGACTAATGCTCCCCTGGAGCAAAGCAAGGTTAATGGCCTTGCTCAAGGGCCCAACGGCTGTGCGGATCTTATTGTGGCTATACATTGGATCGAACCACGTCCTTGTGGGTCCCAGTCATGTACCTTAACCACTATGATACAGGCCCCCCTGCCATACAAAAATAGACAGCTCATCATCTGGCTTTGGTCAACTGCCGTTGGGACAAAGGGTCTCTGATAGATGTTCTCTTTGCACTCTGAAGCATCTCACAGAGCTGAGTAGCCGCTACCTTTAGCCGCCTCCTTCTCTCCTGGTTTCAGGGAGAGGAGCTCCTTCAGCTGGCTCAATTTGGTCACATCCATGTTCTCCAGAAAGTCCTGGAGGAGGACAGATTACTGATCAGACTCAGGTTTGAGATATTAGATTGGACTTTGGGGGGTATTGATTTGAGACAGGTTCTCTTAAGGTCCCATACCTTCAGAGAATCTGTCTGCTGACAGATATTGCGGTAGAACTCCAAGTTATCCTTGCGATGCTTTGCCAGTTGGGAGACTAAGTGAAGGGTCTGGTCTTCCAGTTTGTCATAAAGAGTTTTGACATTGAACTCCTCTAGCTCCACTCTTCCGTTCTTATACCCTTGTACAAACATATTGAAGAAACATATTGAAACAAATATATTGGGGGGCTGGCCAGGACACAAAACCAGGAAAAATCCCTCTAATATAATCACCATCTCAGAATGATACACTGTACATTGAGAATAGCATGTTCATATGGACGGATATGGCTGATGGAACATACAGGGTGTGAGTAATGAAATTAAAGCTCTGTGATCCTCACCCCTGCAGACAGCTGGCTCCTCAGCCTCTGCTCCCTCTCCCACACCCCTGTGTCCCAAGACATCACAAACATCCACACTGGGACACACACACAGGCCTGATTACTCAGCCATCTTTAAAACAACACTACTGTCTACAGGTTAGCAGTACAGTTCACCAAGGAAGACAACATTAAATTCCTCGCATTGCACAGTGTATTGATTCAGAGTCACCTGCCGCCAGCATAGACGTATCCAGGAGGGATACTTGGCTCCCCAAGGCTTCTCCATTTGGGCTTGGGTCTCCTCTGAGTGATGAGTCCGACTCGGTTGGGCTTCAGAACCAGAGCTGTGATGATTAGAACTACAATCAGCAGCACCAGGAGACCCAGAACCCCTGAGGAACAGCAGGAGGCACCAGTACAGTTAACCTTTAACCTTTCCCATGATTTATAGCTATATCTAGGAATCATAGTCATGTTTTTTTTATTTAAATGCATTGTGATATGTACTGTAATGCATCTGTAAATGTATTTTACATGGTAAAAGTGATGAAGCTGGTCGGTGATAGGATGTTGCAGGATTTTTCAGTTATATATTCACCACAAGCAAACAGACCAAATTGCATTTTCTCTCTAAATCGAACCCTGCACTGATGTATCACTTTTTTCAAAGCTAAAGAGATATATTTATCTTAAGGTGGCATTATGTACAGGCAGTGCAGTACAGAAACATTACAGAGATTTAATCCTATCTGGATTTAGGCCATCCTTGATTACTTCCTTTCAGACAACACTCTCTGACTCAGTCTCTGTTCTTGGCTCAGATTACATCAGACACATGCTTGGTTAAGGGCGCTGATGTACCTGTGATGAGGCCCCAGTTGGGCTGCAGGTTGAGTCGGGGCTGCTGGACGATGCCGTGTCTCACCAGCTGTGCGGGGGAAGAGGGCTGGAACACAGAGCCCGCAGGATGGCACTCTGTGCCTCGTTCACTCACCACCACCATCAGGCTCCAGTCCGACACGGCATTGTCCAGGAACACGTACTTCCCCGACTCTGTAAACACGTGCGCAAACCTTCCGCAAACACACAACCGCCACCATGAGGGAACCTTTCTGAAGCCGGTCTTACCTCAGAGTCAAAAGTGACTGAAAAAGTACTACAAAGTCACAGTAATACCTGCTTTAAATTCTGATTAGTCAAAATCCCAGGTTTTTTTTGACAAATAGATTTAAAAAAATATAACTTAATACATTTTGGAATTTATGACAAAATATAAAAATATAACAATGGTTTTAATGTATCAATATTTACATACACAGAAAATCTGAGCACCCCTGAGAGAGGGGAAATGGTATGCTCCACACACCTGGAGGAGTTATACTGGCTGTGCTTTATGAGCTGCTCCAGCTTGCGGAATGCACCAAAGTCCCAGCTGGGGTTGCTGCTGAAGAGATGATCTTTCTGGTACACTGGAAAGTGGCTGAGATGGCGGTCTGCATGCAAACAAACAAAAGTTATTATCATATTTATCTCTACACAAAGCACAATGGCCTGAATAATGGCCATCTTGTTGTTGATTATGTTCAGGAAAATTTGTTTATCAATGTTGAGGCTAATCTAGCATTAACATATGCATTCTTCTAGTATGTCTAGATTTGAAAATGTGCTGTTGATGTATGCAGATTCAATAACCTGGTGATAAGAAGATAAACTTGCTTTGGGCAACCCATATGCATACAGGAAACTCCATCTCTGAAAAGCGTAATGTACTGTATAATGCATGCCACAAAACAGCTCAGGGCTGTTGGGGGTGGGGGGCGGTGTTCATCTGCCATGTTGTGACCTGAAGTCATGTACTGTAGTCATCCATCTCAGTGAGTCATGCGTTACGTGGGCGTACCGGTGTAGTTGATGCTGAGCTGAATCAGGAGCATGTCATTGGCTGCCAGGCAGGCAATGGGGTTGGGAATGCGTGGTACAGGGGGAGAGTTTGAGAAATCCCGGGAATTATTGGAATCCGTTCTTCTCCTGGACTCCCTCTCCTGCTGTGTTTTCGGCTCAGCTACGGTATCAGAGCCATATGAACAGAGTTAGAGAACACAATCTAATGGCTTGATTGTGTAACTTCGTCTGGACAGAAAAACAAGATATAAAGAACGCCTAACATGTAGACATGTCACATCTAGGACAAACACTTCTCAGCTTCCTGCTAGATAATTTCCACGCCCCACCCTTCACAAAACATGACATCACCTGAAATAAATGTGTCAATAAGCGTTTGGTTGGTGAGGATCCATCCGAACACCCCATCAGGGGAAAACTGGACAAAGTGGACATTTCCAATGGTCTTAACATGGACGTCAGGACCCAAAATGTCTACCACTTCCTGAAAGAGAACAAGAAAGACAAATAAATACATTATTTTTCAAGATTATACTAAGCAGGAGACTGGGATATTAATCCAATATCCAATCGAGGCTGAGATGGATAAGTGGGCCTCACCCTGCTCCACACACTGCTCTGCTCCTGACCTTTGACCTTCAGCAGCAGCTGCCCGTCCGGGGCCATCCTGGCAGAGATGAGCGGGAGCGATGACAGACAGGAAGCATTACAAAGCTCCTCCACGGCAACATAGCGCTCACAGTGACAGCTGGGGAGGGAGAGGGCGCTTTTTAACCTTTCGCTTCATATTATATCGGCCAGGCTAAAAGGTCACAGACTACTTTAATGCGCAGGGCTTAAGCTTGGTTATACAGTAAGTGCCTTGGGTAAAACGAATGTGAATTTTACAGCCAACCTCTATTAAATGAAGTGTTCATAATATCCAGAAGCCAACTGATAACATGTTTTGTTTCATAACTGCATTGTTTGGATCACATTGACATACAGTATATGTGTTTTTTTTTTAAGAAATTGAGCATTGGAAGTACACTAGTAGCCTGGCCACAGGAGCTATGGTCCATAGGTTCCACCTTTTTTAGGGATTCATGATAATACCAGGGCCATTGGCCTAAAATAGTTAAAAATAAACACCAGTTTCAGACCAATGGCAAGCTGATGGCTGATAAGATGATGCAGCATGATTGTACCAAAATCAACAATCTCACAGTGGACAAAAACATTGAATACACAGTAGTACTGTGCAATTGAAGAGGATGAATTCCAATGCAATGCAAATTTTGAGCGCATAATTGATTTTGGGTTTTGGATGTGGTGCTGAAAAGGGTTTATAGGTGCGTGTGTCACTGCTGTGTCAGGGCGTGTTGTCTCACATGCCCAGCTCCACACTGAGATGTCCCCCTTGGGGGCCACAGGTGAGGTTACACTGGTGTGCAGACGGGGAAATGCACTCCCGCGACGATGCCAGCCGCACTTTCCCCCCACCACAGCGTTCATTCACCTGAAGGGCCAAATGGTCAGCTTCACCCATTCTCTTGTTTCATATAATATTTAATGTACTTCTCATGTTATTTAAGTCATCGGTGATTCCGGTACCTGTTGTCTACCATGACTAATAATGCCAGCATTATTATTATTATTATTATTATTATTAGTAGTAGTATTAGTAGTAGAAGTTGTAGTACTAATAGTAGAAGTAGTAGCAGAGTAGTAGTAATAGAAGTTGTAGTATTTCTCGTAGCAATAGTAGTAAAGACACTACATCCCTGATATTCAGGTTCTTTGCCAGACCACATGCCTCAGGTTGGCAGTCCAGGGCACTGTCTGCATTAGTGCTCTTGTAGTCCAGCTGGTTGTAGAAGACAAACCCGGTCTTGCACAGACAGGACCCATCAGAGTGCTGGAAGGCCCGGTTCTGACCCAGACAAACACATGAAGCTGAACCTGGGAGAGATAGAAATATTCTGTAAAATACAACACAATGACACTGCAGGCGTTACCAGGACAGCCGACAGACAGACAGACAGGCAGACAGAGTGAAGTGGAGAACGGGTGCTGAGACCTTCCAGTGACTGAGAGGAGCTTCCACAGGGGAAGCAGGCCCTCTGTGCAGGGAGGTGGTTGAAGGTGCCCGCAGGGCACGGGTGGCATTCCTCCAGACGCTTCGCATGGGTGTTGTTGCCATAGGTACCAGGTGGACAAGCGCTTGGCTTGTCAGAACCCGGGGGGCAAAAATACCCAACGGGGCATGGGTTAGTCCAGTAGTGCTCTGTCCCTGAAATGCACACAAAGCAGTAATTAAATACAGTAATACCATTTATTCTACTGTACTCTGATAAATTAATAATACGACCAGGTACTCCTACTGTATTTAATGGGAGGAAGTCATAGAATTTGATGAAATCAGGGCACAAGGAGTCTGGAACTGGAGTGTGACTGTGTTTACTAAACTACAGGCACAGCCCTAAGAGGAGAAAGACTGACTTTCTCTGTTGCATTACAGATATACTGTAGTTCTGAAAACTGGAGAAAGACTGACAATGTTATCTAGTTCAGAGACACAGTGGTGAATGGAGAAGGACTGACTGCATTTCAGACACACAGTACAGTGGGAACGTGAGAAGATCTGTCCAGCTCTATCTCACCCGGGGAACAGTGGTACCCCTCTGGGCAGGTGAGGCAGTATGGATTTGAGGATGAGCCGGGGCGATAGGTCCCCCTCTCACAGAGCATGCAGCTGGTGTCACGGGACCCACGGGGGCCACTGGTGTTCAGGGGTGCGTATCCGCCATCGCAGAGCCGCATGGAGGAGCTGTTCTCCGGGCAGTAGTACGGGAACACACAGCTGTGCAGGGAGAGAGGAGGAACCCAACCGCAGGTCAGAGGTCACCTGGAAACACTGCACTTCACACTGTAAAAAAAGCCCGTCTTAACAAGTGTTTTAGTCTTAGACATAAGATCTTTTTTTGTCTCTCAAGTAGAAGCTATTAGCTTGTTTGAAGTTACTGTTTTGTTTGACAAGTGAAATTATTGAACCCCACTGGCCAATCTCGAATGAGTCAAACGGTCTTATTTAGCAAAAATAAGATTTTTTAGTATAAATATAAGACTAAAATACTTGTAGAGATTCACTTATATTTCGGTTGTTGCAGTGCATTCAGTTATTGCAGACATGGGTGTTGATGTGGAGCTGGACGCACACTTGCTGAGGGGTGTTGTACGTGTGGGACCCCTCGGGGCAGATGAAGCCCCCCGGACAGGGGGAGGGCTCTCCGGTGCCCGGGCCACAGTATGAGCCAGCATGGCAGGGCGTCTCCATCACCGAACCTGCAGACATCGCCTCATTCACTACATCTCACTACTCACAGAGCACACTTCAAGAGAGCTTCTTTCATATACAATGGTGGACGGCCCAGCTTAAAGCACATCTAAGGGAGCGAAGGACTTCAGTCAGTTCGTCCTCAGTGTAACATCGTGTACCAGTGGCCCATTCTGCTCAGTACGCCTGCATATGAGACAAAGCGCTGTATAAAGCCACTCAACATCTGTGCAAGCATAGCCCGAGGACTGTGGAGTAAAAAAAAAAGCAGTAATGGACATCACGTGTTATTGTGGAGTGTGTGCTTGTCTGCGCTTTCCAAAGTGACAAAGTGCAAGAGGTGCTTGCAGTAGTGAGTAGGAACACCATTTTGGCAATTTAAAATTGGGAGAAAATAGGGCCACATTTTTAAATTGCTGTAATTTACTGTAACATGCTGTACTCTCTACCTGAGGCAGAAAATGAGATATACTTCTTACCAAACAGGTAAAATGTGTCATCCCTGGCCTTTTGTGCTGACTGCCAGTGTTTTTCAGAACTCATTTTAAAGTCCAATTTCTAACTTGGAAAGTATTACATGTTTTGGCTCCAAACTATTTAAATGATCTGTTCATTCCCTATAATTACAGTAGATGAAAGTATGATCAAGGGCTTTATCTCTGTCCAAGTTACTTGATTGAAAACAAAGTTTTGTGCTGTAAATATGATATTTTCTTAAAATAAATATAGTGTGTGTGTGTGTGTGTGTGTGTATGTATATATATATGTATATATATATATATATATATGTATATATATATATATATATATATATATATATATATATATATATATATATATATATATATACTTATCTTTGTTGAACTCTTAGCACTTAGAGATTGTACTTCCCTCTAGGGTCGTTCAGAGCACTTATCCCTGGTTATGGGTATGTACAAAGAGCGTCTGCCAAATGCCAGTAATGTAATGTAATGTCATGTAATATACTGAATACCAATGAAGGATATTCTATTTTCCATATATTCAATTCCATTCGGCACTGTTCTGTTCTGAATACAGTAAACACACCGCTCGTGGCCATGTGACCTCCGCCCTACCTGCAGGGCACTGGAAGGCGGCCCGGCAGGGCGTGCCGTGGATGTTGGGCCGGCCCGTGGCCCTGGGGTCCGGGCAGTAGGAGCCTGCCTCACAGGGCACACATTGGCTGGGGGAGACTGCGCTGGGCAGGGACCTCATAGTGCCTGCTGGGCACAGCACAGGGGGCCCGGCTCCACTGCACCAGAACCCGGGGGGGCAGGGGTGGCTGCTGTAGTCAGTGAGCCCTGGTAAAACATGCACACAGACACGGACACATCACCCGCCCGGCCCAGTGTTAGTTAGGGAGTGGCATATGGCTGTACTGTTATCATAACTATAACTGTGGTTTCTCATCACTCAGCTGCCAGTTTTGGCCCAGTAATGCCACTTTACATTTCCCTAACAATGTCTCACCTGTCACCTGCCATTCTGAAAGTCACAATAACTTACCCCCAACAGATGCTTTTGTTATTGCATCTGGAACAAACTGTGGCTATCCTCTGATAAGTCATACTGGTCACATTCCAACTACCAGCACTGGCACACAGCTGAATATACTTAACAATGTCAATGTAACAGTCAGCAACTTTTTTGAAAGACATTAAAGGGCATTATTTCGCTGGGGCTACTTCTGATAGCCAGCATGTTGACTTACTATACCCCAAGGAACACTGGCAAAAAATGTCCACCATTAGTTATTAGCAAAAATAGTTAATAGTATAAACATTTTGTCTGACCTGTGTCATTACAGAAGGAGCCAGCGGGGCAGGGGTGGCAGTCCCCCCTGTTCCCTGCCCCTGGGGTAGATCGGTAGGTGAAGAGGGGGCATTCTTTGGGGCCTTCTCCCCCAGACTCACCCTCCCCCTCCCCCAGTCCACTGCAGTAATGGCCAGCAGGACAGAGGTGCAAGGTGGGGTCTCCTGTGGAAAATATGAAATGTATATTTCAATACGAGCCTGTGAGAGGTCACCGTAAATAAGTATTATTATATTTAAGATAGTGAGTGAATTCTTGTGCATGGTATTTGGCACTGGATAACATTGCTACAGCCGCTATTGCTATTTGGATACAAATAGTAATGATACTATTGTTACATATAGCACGTACAGTATATACAATATTGTGTTTTTTTGTAACTAGACCTACACAAACTGCTAGTGCAATACTACTGCTGTTTACAACTAATTCTGACACTAATATTACTACTACTGCTGCTGCAGCTGCAACTATTGCAACTATTACTACAGCCACTGCTTCAACTACTCCTGTTAATCATCATTATCATCATCATCATCAGCAGTGCTACCATATCCTACTCATACTGCAAAACTCATAATCACAGTACTGTTCTCTGATCTGCTTGTATTGATTGGTTTTGCTGTTCTAAATGTATTAATTTTGTTACAATGCGAGTTAAGAGTCAGTTTTCAGTGGTGGGGTGTGTATGGCATACCTTCTCTGCACCAGTGCTGTGGGGGGCAGGGCAGGCAGTCCTGTCTGCTCATGGCACCAGGGCTGACCCTCACTGTGTGGGAGGGGCAAGCCTCCGGTTCCTCTGTCCCTTCCACACAGTAGAATCCTGTGTGGAGGGTACAGAGTGAAAAATCACTTGCCACAGTTACGCTGTGTCAGTCAGTGTTAATCTGCGTCAGTGTGACTCATTTTAAGACAAATTATCAATAATGCTTCTGAGAGCATATTTATGGAGCCTATACAAGATCCATAGCCCACTGTGAAATGACTGTGATGATGTTGGGCAGGAGACCCACCTGCAGGGCAGGGCCCAGCACACTGGACACCCCTCCTACACTGGCTCCCGTCCTGCAGGGGCGGTCCTTGGGGGGTGACCTCAGCACTGCCCGAAAAACACAGGTACCCCGCGGCACAGCTCCCTAGAATCCTGCCAGCCCTGTGCCCACATAACCCCAGTAATGACGTCATCACTCCAGTCATCTCTGGGAGTAACTGTTTTCTATTTACACAGAGCCACACCTGTCAATCATATCTGATTGCTGTTTATATACAGTAAATCTAGGTCTGACATTACTGACAATAACTTCACTTTGTAAAGCAGTTAAAGTACAAATTACGGATAAAGCAAACTAACGTAATATATAAACATAATTTGTATTGACTAATTTAATGTGATAAAACCAATGTGATGACAATAATTAATTGATTGATTTATGAATAGGTCGCTTTGTTGCTTGGGGTTTTCCATGTAGAAGATCGTAATTTTTGCACGTCTTTGCTTTTTGTTTGTGAAGATTGTGAGATGTTTAGATGTTTAGGAGATACTACCTGCAGAACCTGCCAGGGGGGCAGGGCAGACACTCGCCCTCCTCCTGCAGGCCCATCAGGTCCGGTGGGGTGAACGTGCCATTTGGACAGGGCAGGGGAACCTTGGTTGCTGAAATGCAAAGGCAGACTAATGGGGCTCCAGTTCCCCACCATGCTAAATATTTGTTGCAAACCACTGCTGTTTACTGCACTGTAACAACATGATTTTCTAGTGCACTGTAATGCACTTGTAGTAGGGGTTCAAGTCATATTGGCTCACCAGGGGTGCTATTCTACATTCTGTAGTGGACATTCCCGTGCTAGCTCATATCTCTAAACTCCATTACACACTGAAATGTGGTGCACATTAAGCGTATCTGTGTACCTGCGGGGCAGTAGGAGTGGGCAGGGCAGGGCCAGGGGTCTCCGGTGATGGTCTCCTCGCAGTAGAACCCCGCGCGGCAGGGTATGCAGCCTGCGAAACCAGGGTTGGGCTGGTACTCGCCTGTAGGGCAGGGCTGAGGGTGCCCAGAGCCCTCCGGACAGTAGTGACCCTGAAGACATCATCATCATCATCATCATCACAATGACGGTGACTATCAAACATCTGACAGAACTAGATCCCCATCACTGAGCAAGGTCATTGGTTCAATCCACATGGATACTATGTCTTTATTGCCTGTCTGTGCAGTCGGGAGTACAGGCAGTTTCATGGAAGATTTTCCTCTTGATGACAGAACAACTTGGTTTACCCTAGAGGTCTCTCATGCCAAGTACAAACCAAACCCAACCCCGTTTAGCTTCAGCATAAATAAACTCAGCAATGCAAGGCTAGAGCAAAGAAAAACGAGCACGTTCAAGGGTGGTTGGATTGTGGACTGATAATGTCAGCTAGGACGTCGAGCTGAAACATTACTGGAGGTCGGGGGTGGGGCTTACCTTGGGGCAAAGGAAGCCGATGGGGCTGGTGGAGGAAAAATCAGGGGGGCAGTAGAAGCCGGGAGAACAGGGTCCGCTTGGGGCTTTCTGCCCCTCACTAGCGCAGTACTGCCCTGGAGGGCACGACAGGCAGCTGTCTATGCTGTGACCCCCTGCAGGGGAAATGAGCAACAAGCAGGCCATCACTCACCGCCTGTCCACCAATCAGCCACTGAGGCGGGACTGACCCAACCAATCAGCCTCTTTAGGTTTTTATTACTGTACCAGGTGAAGCATGTGAAGTATGTGGTCACAGCTGAACGGGGGCACCCACCGGTGTGGTTCAGCATGCTGCCAGTGGGACAGGGCAGGGGAGAGGGGGTCCCAGCTGGGCAGTAGTGGCCCAGGGGACAGGGTCCATTTCTGGGGAAGCTCACAGAGCCCTGAGGGGCTGGGTCTGTGGCCCCACCCTGGCAGAAATACCCCGCCTGGCATTGACCTAGTTACACAGAAAAACAACATTAATAAATACTGTTGTCCCTGTTTACTGTTATTGTCGCTCTCGTTGGCTTTGTTGTCTCAGCGGCTGTTGCTGTTGACTTGTTGATAAATCATAATCCAAATAGTTAAGATTCAAAATAAATAAAAAAACAGCACAATATGAGGTGTAAATCCGTGTCCACTGCATACATACTATGCGTATTTTTGTATGGTTAACAGGTTTGTATTCGACCTAGCCGCTGTATGGTAATGCATTCAGTATCATGAACAGGTTGCGGTAATGTAGTTTATGTGAGTAACCTTGTGTCTGAGAGGATCCAGGTGTGCTACAGTACTTCCCCCCAGGGCAGGGCAGGCAGGTGGAGGGGGACTGAGCCCCCGTCAGCTCGCTGAGGGTCCCGGGGGGGCACGGCTGCTCTAACGCTGTCCCTCCCTCGCAGTAGTGTCCTAAACATGGAGCAGAGGCTATATTTCTCTTCACTTTTTTAAAAGAAATTTAGCTAAAAGAAACAAATTGCTTTTTTTTGTTGCATCCATTCATTTTTTTTACTGTGCACTTTTCACTATGGTAACAGGATGTACTGTTTGAAAGCGTTAAAGGAACGAGCACTGTCGCGCTTTTTTCACTTGAGCTTAGTTGGAGTAAATGCTTATTACTTGTGAAGGCATTTTTTAAATCATCGTCAGTGTAGATATGGGGAAAACTCAAAACAAACAGGTCCAGTGATGTCACCCATCCAGGCGATCATGACACTCCCAGGAGAGTACGCATACAAATATCACGGAACCTAACTTGGCTAGCCTATTGCGTTTCTTACCACATCAGCCACAGCCACAATAATCTGTATCCATTTAAAAACAGAAAATCTTTTCAGTGAGAATAAAAGCTTCCTCCTGTGTTTGGGGTTCTGTAACTGTTTTAGTAATATTTAGAGTATTTCTGACTCATGGAAAACAAACCCCAAAAGGTCACCTTTCAGAAGAGACCAGGGTTATGCCTTTAGTCAAAAGGGTTAGAGAATAGTAACCATTTTATTTTTGGTATGTCATTTTCAAGCTTGTGTCAAGAAAAGGGATGATACTTCAGTGGTTAACAATGACTACAGGAAATAAACATACGTATTAATACTTCACAGCATTCAGTCTAACAAATTTCAAAAGGATAAACATGAGTTTGAGATTGAATCACATTTAATTACATTGAAATTTGCTACATATTTCAAGCTCTCTTTTCATCCACTGCATTAGCCACAAGTTTATCCAAGGTAAGGCAACCTAGTAAACAGTATAAGGGATATATGAATTTGTGGTGGTGGTGAGACTGACCTGCAGGGCAGGTAGAAGGCTCTTGGGTGGCAGGGGAGGGGCACATGGTGCCGGGGGGGCAGGTTGGGCAGGACGCCAGGCCGGGGCTCGGCCCATAGGAGCCCGGCTCACAGGGAACCTGCGTTGCCGTGCCGACAGGACAGTGAAACCCACGGGGGCACAGGTAACCCTGGAGACCGTCAGAGGGGCGAGGGCTGACGCTCCCCCCCAAACACACATACCTGTCCCAGGACAAATAACAATAAGGCACACCCAGTTCTTATACGTGGTATTATAGAGAACAGTGAGCACCTTTATGAGTGGATTCTGAGGGAACATTGCACTTTGTTTGGTTTGCGAACTCAAAAGATGTGTGAGGGTGTGGAGAGCATATGAAAGGCACTTCACAGACTCTGCAGCTGTATGCTGAGTGTGTGTGTGTGTGTGTGTGTTTGTGTGTTCAAACATGTGTGTGTGCATACTATGTGTGTGTGTGTGTGTGTGCAGATTTGTGTGAACGTGCATGTATGTGGTTGCATGGTGTGTATGCATGTGTGCGTACATGCATTTGTGTGTGTGTGTACATGTGTATGTATGTGTGCACCACTATGCATGCTGAGTGCATGTGTGTGTGAACGTGTAAGTTTGCAGGTGAATGTGTGTGGGTGTGGGCGTGAGAGTATGTGTGTGTGTATCTGCGTGTGTGCGTGTGGGTCATGGTAGTGCTGGTTTGCGGTTCCCTGTAGCACGTTTACCCGGCATCACACAGAAGAGCCTGAGACACGTCCATCAGTGCAGGCAGGGGGCAGTAGTGTCCCCCAGGACAGGCCTGGCACTGCCCCGCCCGCCTCAGGCCCACAGAGCTGGAGTAGGAGCCGGGGGGGCAGGGCAGGGGGTAGCCCTCTCCAGCCGGGCAGTAGTGCCCTGGGGGACACAGGACGTTGGCAGCAGACCTGACCTACACATCACAGCACAAAGAGCTAGGGTGAGGTCACAAGTGGTATATTGTAAAGGCATGTCAATGACAATCAATGACTGTGTCAGCAAAGCACTGGTATACTGTAACTGAGAACAGAGTACGATATCCTGTGTCACTAAAATGTGTAAAACATCCAGTGCTGTGTAAATTGTTGTCTTTGTGATTTACTTTGTGTATCGGTAGTATTAGTTGGCTAGGTAAGCAGTGTTTGGATAGTTAAGTTTGGTCACTTTTATTATTGTTTATTTGTTCGTTAAAAAAAATTCAAATTCAAATTCAAATAGGCCCTGGTCCTTATCTTTGTTGTACAGGTAGCAGTTGAAATTGTACTTCCCTCTAGGGTCTTTCAGTGCACTTATCCCTGGCTATGGGTATGCACTTTGTTGTACGTCACTCTGGATAAGAGCGTCTGCCAAATGCCATTAATGTAATGTAATGTAATGTAAATGTGGAATGCCATATTATGTGTAAACAAAGTGTGCATAATATTCCGTTTAAGTGCAGAATAGCATTAGTGTTATGTGGTATGTGTGTTATGTAGCTGAAGAGTATTACATTACATTAATGGCATTTGGCAGACACTCTTATCCAGAGTAACGCACAGTTGATTAGACTAAGCAGGAGACAATCCTCCCTGGAGCAATGCAGGGTTAATGGCCTCGCTCAAGGGCCCAACGGCTGTGCGGATCTTATTGTGGCTACACTGGGATTCAAACCACCGACCTTGTGGGTCCCAGTCATTTAATTTAACCACTACGCTACAGGCTGCCCCACGTATATCGTGTAATGTAAGTGTGGAGTGGTATGTGTGTTATATAGCTGTAGAGTAATGTATATCCTGTGTAAGTGTGGAGTGGTATGTGTGTTATATAGCTGTAGAGTAATGTATATCCTGTGTAAGTGTGGAGTGGTATGTGTGTTATGTAGCTGTGGAGTACTGTATATCCTGTGTAAGTGTGGAGTGGTATGTGTGTTATGTAGCTGTATAGTAGTGTATATCCTGAGTAAGTGTGGAGTGGTATGTGTGTTATGTAGCTGTATAGCACTGTATATTCTGTGTAAGTGTGGAGTGGTATGTGTGTTATGCAGTACCCTGTATCCTGTGGAATTTGGGCTGCTGGCCCCAGGGGGACAGTGGAAGCCAGCCTGGCAGGGTCCCGTGGGCTGGGCTAGCCCAGGCAGAGCACAGAACATCCCTGTGTGCAGAGGAACAACAGGGTTACTGAAACAAGCCAGCCCTTCTCCTTCACCCCCCGACAACATTCAACAGACCAATCAATTTCTATAAGCATCTGTATACATTCATGTATTTAAAAATGCAGAAGGGAGCTATCTGAAAACGTGTACATGATGAACGAATGTACGCAGGGCTCAGGGCTCTGTGGATTTAATTCCCACCAAACGTAAAGAGCTGATGATTCACAGGCCTATATACTGCATTATATACGAGTATGAGGTGCAGTAAGTACCATGAGCAGGTACTTACCAGTCATTATGTGCTTTTATGCTTTGCTTTTTAAACCGATGACATTTTCAGAAGTGTCATTTACTCATGACTGCCCCGGTTGAAGAGAGGGAGCCAGGAACCATGCAAAGTGCACAATTTAGTCTCCCACACACCCATCCAGTTCATACCTTCCGCTCAGAAACATCAAAGCTATGCCGCAGAACCGCCTCTCCTCCCACACACGCTCTTCTCACAATGCACTGCTGAGTGGTCTCAACTGAGCGTGTGTGAGTGTGTGTGTGTGTGTGTGTGTGTGTGTGTGCGCATATGTGCATGTGTTCACAGGTGTGAGAGAGAGAGAAACTGTATAAGTGCATTTTTTAGATTAAATAATATGCGGTAGAGCCTTCAAGATAAAATTTTACGCGTGAAAGTGACATGAGAATACAAAGAATTGGAATCCCTTACTTATGGTAATCATATAATTGCCTGACGATAACACTTTGAACAAATAATTGCCTGACAATCTTTTAAAGGCTTTGAGTTTCAGGCTGTAATCTGTAGCAAATTAACAATAATAAATGCAGTCGTGACCAAAATGTAATTAGAACATTTTTTTTATTTCTACATTGGCTTCCTGAAGAAAACAACTGTTCAATGACTGCTATTGGCTTCTTGTGTGAATTGTTAGTTAATATTCCCCTTCTGTGCATGAGATACTTTTACTTTCCCAAATTACATTATGCAATAACAGTGCCAAGATGTGTCCCTCTGTCTAAATTTGATAGCATTTCATGTAAATCAATGGAACCGTAACATCTTTTGTGTAATGTTTGCATTTGCCTCAATGATAATAAGCTTATGCAAATACAATTTTTATAAGATATAATTGTGTATGCTATCTCTGGCTTCATAGCCTCTGCAGTTGACTGATCCTTTCATAACTCTGAGCTTCCAACTGTATATATATCTCATTCGTATCTTCAGATTTCGAGTGTCGGATACTAAGTCAGACAGTGTTGAACCATTTTTTTTGTCTTGCAGTTATTTTTAAAACAAATGAAGCATTTTCATGATCTACAAGATTTTGATCTGATTATGACAATATATAAACGTGCATGACATGGTTCAGTAGAAGTGACATCACACATCATCCCAGCATCTCACCTGCAGGACACAGCTGGCAGTCCTCTGGGCCAGCGCCCCCGTGCTGGGGTCGCATTGTGCCCGGGGGGCAGGGGAACTCTGTCCCCACTGTTACCCCTGGGGGGCAGTAATGCCCCGATGGGCACAGCTCAGGCTGAACTACCCCTTCTCCTGCACCAAGCAAAGAACAAACCACACAGCAATGCTAAAAATGTGAGCACTGGTTATATACTCTCCTGCACCATAGAGCATAGTGCACTGTACACCAATGCTAAAAAGACTAACGCTAACTGAAACCTTATGAAGTTGCACCACATCCTGTATGCAAGTGAGGCCTGTGGTTAACAGCACAGAAAGAACATAAGAGTGCTCGAATGGAACAGACCATGCAGACCTTCTAAGCTCATAATCTTGTCTGCTGTTGAGGGCAGGGGTAGGCCAGCCTTGTGCTGGAGGGCCCCACAATCTGCTTTTTGTGTTTTACCTGTGCTGTCGTGCAGCAGCCCACTGTAACTCAGTGTTCTTATATCATGGGCTTCAAATCAGTTGTAGGAGGGTTTTAAGTGGGTCCTGGAATGAGATTGTTGTCCACTACTAGGCTATCCTAGTATGTGATTTTCATTTACATCCAGACACTAAAAATAATTTTGAATTTTGAATTTTAAAAAGTTTTAAGAACCAGTGTTGTACAGTGCCAAGAAAATAACTTTTTCACAGGGCTGAGATAGGGTGTTTGATGAATAAATTACCAACTGAAACCATTTTAAAAATGTGTCGTCTAAAAATGTGTTGTCTAAAGATTCAGTGTGACATAATTATGCAATCAAGAAATCAGGAAGGGGGCAAATACTTTTTCATGCCACTGTAACAGATCAACGAATCACTGATGAATGACATACACTACAAGTCTCTAAGACGAGCACAGTGCTGCCCCCACTGTTGTATGTGTCTTACTGAACGCGGTGTAAAGCACTGCTGAACGACAGCGGTCCCCCACCCTGACAGAAGTGTCCGGCAGGGCAGTCCACGCAGTCGTCCAGTCCGGCGTTCCCCCTCCTGGGGCTGAAGGTTCCCGGGGGGCAGGGGGCAGGGGCATCTGTGCCCCTGGGGCAGTAGGCCCCAGCAGGGCACAGGGTGGGCTCAGGAACGCTTGATCCCCGGTCACAGTAGTACCCCGCAGTGCATGGGCCGAATATCACCCCCTGCTGGCAGAAGGCTCCTCTGGGACAGGGGGACCCTGTCTGAGGGTCGGTGGGGTTAGGCACCTGGGCCCCCGCGATACAGAGAAACCCCGGTGTGCAGTGTCCCGTGGGCTGGACTAGCCCCTCTGACCCACAGAAAAACCCCTCTGGACACACCAAGCACTGACCTAAGCCACAGCACAGAGAAGACAAGACAAGTTCATTTGATGAACTAAAGACTTGCACATCCAAAAGAATATGACTTCAGGTGCAATAGAAGATAATAATTCCAATAGAAACAATAAGATATTCGCACACTGCTGAATAACTTGCAAAAAGTCACATACATTCATAAAATATACTTATAATATCAGTATGACATTTTGCAAGTTATTCAGTGTGTGAGGTGAGGATCTTTTTGTTATTATCAGTCAGTCATTTGCACATAAATATCTACTCAGTTGTCCTACCTCACACATCATAGCAGTTATTAGACTGGGGAGGGAGGGTGGGATCTGAATAGGGTGCAGTCTCACCTGCAGCACTGAGCCCCAGGGCTGAGCTGAATGTGCCTTTAGGGCAGGGGACAGGGCCCCCTGAGGGGGTGTCATGGGGGCAGAAGTACCCCGCGGGGCAGGGCAGGGGGGCGTTGGGGGCGCTGGAGTCCGGGGAGGGAGGGGGGCAGTGAAACCCAGGAGGGCAGGGTGTGCACTCAGACTGGCCTTCCTGCCCCTGGAACCAGCCTGCCATTACACATTACCCATTACACACACGCATTACCCATATTACACATTACACACACGCATTACCCATATTACACATTACACAAACGCATTACCCATATTACACATTACCCATATTACACATTACACACACATTAAATGGTAAATGGTTGGCATTTATATAGCGCCTTTATCCAAAGCGCTGTACAATTGATGCTTCTCATTCACCCATTCATACACACAAACACACACCAACGGCAATTGGCTGCCATGCAAGGCGCTGACCAGCTCGTCAGGAGCATTTGGGGGTTAGGTGTCTTGCTCAGGGACACTTCGACTCAGCCCGGGCGGGGGATCGAACCGGCAACCCCCCGACTGCCAGACGACTGCTCTTACTGCCTGAGCCATGTCGCCCCTTCATGGCGTTACCCATATCATACACATGCATTACCCATATTACACAATACACACACACATTACCCATATTACACATTACACACATTACACATGCACACATTACACACACTACACATTACACACACACATTATACATCTTACACATGCACACATTATACGTCTTATACATGTACACATTACGCACACGCATTACACTTGTTACATATTCACACATTACACACACAAATTACACATGCACACATTACACACACGCATTTCACAAGGAGGCATTAAAAGAACTTGACGTGCATGGACACATTCCAGAGCCAGCTCTAGTCCTTGAGGGGCCTTTGAAGGATTTGATTTCGGCACCCCACAGCCCAACATAATTAAAAAATATATTAATTATTTATACACTTTTGGATAATGAAGGACCCCCTGGTGGTCTCAGGGCCCTAAGCACTGCTCTGATTATGTTACTGATTGGACCGGCTCTGAATTACAGATAAAAATACAGACACATTACAGACTTGTACATTAGTCCAAAATATAGTATATTTATATTACAGTCTATAGTACATACACACAAACTGTGTGCGGCTGTAATTTCACTCTGTGTCATACTGTAGGTCTATACCGGGCCCATAAAGAGAATGCGTCACCAGCGGGGCATGCCGTGCAGTCGTCTATGTGCTGTCCCCCGCTCTCCGGACGATGTGTGCCAGCGGGGCAGGGGGTGGGGGCCACAGTGCCGCTCTCACAGTAGTGCCCGGGGCTGCACACTCCCCCAAACACACTCGAGCCTGGAGCTGCGCTCTGAGAGCCCTCCAGGCAGAAATAGCCTGAAATCATAAAAGGCACGATAGTATACGGTAAGTCTTGACAATGATGCATATATATCAGGCCGAGGTTAAATACATAATTGTTTTGGATTCAAATACTTCTCTGCACTCTATTGATCGTGTCTGGTGCAATTGAGGACCGGAAGGCACTACTCAAGTTTAGGGCTAATGATCCATTATAAAGCTGTATCCTTTTACTTAAAACAGCAGCTACAGCTCATGAGCCATTTTGGTTTGTGTATTCCAAAATAATGGCTGGAATGTGTTTTTTATTGAGCACTACATTTGAGACAGTTCTATAGAGCATGAGGATGGGGTTTTTAATAGAGCACTACATTTGAGACAGTTCTACAGAGCAAGGTTTTTACCTGGCAGGCAGGGCCCAGTCACAGCACTCAGGCCTGCTTCAGAGCAGTAGTGCCCTGGGCTACACAGGCGACACTGAGAGGGCTCAGCCAGCCCACTCTTCTCACTGTGAAAAAAGAGAGCCTGTACCATGACAACCACAACCAACCACAGACACCCACCCCGGAAAATCACAAACACCCTCCACACAAAAATCACAAACACTCAAAGCATGACTACCGCAAACACCCAGTGTGTGGGGGTCACACTTCACAATAAGTAACCAAAGTAGTTGTAAGCATTTCATGAATTCATGTATTTGTTAACTACTAACTATTAGTGACATTGATATTTATATGTTACCAAACCAGAGGATAAAATTATTATAATTAGTTAACCATTAACAGATACCTTTTTTTCATTCCAAAATGAATTAGCATTACAGTAACTTGTGCATTTGTTAACATGAATTGAAGATGTACAAATACGTAAGAAAGCTGAACAGATTGGCTTCTCAACTGTAGTTGATAACTACATTAGTTAATGTCAATTCATGTAACCTTATTAAGTGTTACCAGTGTATGTACTGTATGTTAGAGTGTGTGTGTGTGTGTGTGTGTGTGTGTGTGATACAGGTGCTTTTTATAACCTCAGGGGTACCTAAAGCTGCCCTTGGGACAGGGTCTGGGGGTGGAGCTGCTGACAGGGCAGTAGAAACCCGGGGGACATCGGGCCCCCGTCACTTCATCTGTGGGGGACGGGAGAGGGGACCCCCCAAAACAGAGGAACCCAGCGCTGCAGGGCCCCGTGGGAGAGGTGTTCCCTTCAGAGACAGGGGTAGGCCATTAATCCTCAAACAAACATTTTAATAACTACTTTCATCTGAGAGCGCGTTTCACACTGTTTGCCAATCAATCCTTGATAAATTAACAGTGAGTCAAAAAACAATTCCATGAGCGGTGTCATTGTTGTGTATCAGGATAATAAGATTCAAGGAAGGGTTGACTCTGATATTTATATGAAGCTTGCTGGGTACCTGAACCTTTGCAGTACATTCCAGGGTCACACGGGGTGCACTCTGAAGCTTTTGTCAATCTTGAGTGGTTCCCATAGCTACCAGGAGGACATAGAAGCTGATTGGCTGTACCCATGGGGCAATAGAATCCCATTTGGCAAGGGGTTGGGTGAATCACTCCTGGAGGATATACAAAACCAGCACTGATCACCAAAGGTTAACATATGACGAAAACTTTCACGTACATATTGATCAATTCTACTGTCAAATATATACCAAGGTTACAAGAAGAATAGCATTATGAGATAACATTATGACAAGTTATATGTTTCCTAAATACTTTCAGAACATTTTTATTTCCCAAAGAAGTTCAGTAAAGAAAAAAAAGTTATGTGTATGTTACATTCAAACGTACCGGAAAACAGTGATGATAGCAAACATGAAAACATATCATGGTGTGTGTAAGTCAATAACATTTTAAGTATTGAAATTACTGATTCACTGAACACTGGCAAACAGGAAACATAAATGATAATGTGGTAATTTAAAAATGAAATAGAAAAGGTTAAGAGCATTTTTGCAATGGCAGTGACAAGAGCATTCATACGGATAATTAAGCGGTCTGAAGTATTCCTCTGTACCAGGACAAAATAATTTTTGAGATGAAATATGTTTTGCAGGGCACAGCTGCAGGTAGTACGTAGGCTGGAGTTCTCTGTACAAATATTGTTATAAAATGAATCCCTATGGCTCATAGAAACTCAAATATGCAATTCAATTAGAATGAAAATCCACAGGCATCTAAGATACAGAAACATTTCAACACTTTCCAAGCTGTATCAGGTATTGAGTCAGCCTCACTTACATAACTGAGGAAACAACACATGATGAAATGCATGGTAAATGCTGATACTTATTAACCCTTTAAGGTTTCCGAAAAAACCTTCAAAGGGTTAAGTCCGATCGTAGGTAGATTTGTAGAGGCTTATTTGTAGAACGTTTACCTTCCTTAGGACAGAAAAACCCAGCAGGACACAGCTTACATGCCTTCTGACCCTCGCCCGGCTGATAACTGCCAGGGGTGCAGGCTGTCTCTCTGGTGCTCCCCTGAAAGGCAAACACAGCGTGCATCACTGTGGCACACCTGCATCACGCATACATCAAAACAAAAAAAAAGTCAATCTTAACAGGTATTTTAGTTTTACGTTTCGACTTAACATTTTATTTCTATTCGTCTTTTGCTAGATAAGACAAGATATTGCCAGTGGGGTAAGAATGGGGTAATGTCTTACAGTACAAGAATTGTAATGTAAGACATTACAAAACTAAGACAGACATTCCTCCACATCACAAGACAGCTTCAACTTACAATCAGAATCACCTGGGACTGACAGGCACTGACCTCCTCGCAGAAGTGACCGGCTGTACACGTGTGTTCAGACGGCCTGCTGGTGGTCTGGCCCCCGGGGCAGTAATGACCAGCGGCACAGGGGCCCCTGGGGGCCAGCAGCCCGCTCTGACTGCAGTAGTGACCGGGGGGGCAGGGCGGGCAGTCCTCCAGAGCAGAGCCCCCTGGGGCAGCTTCCCACACAGAGAAGGAAGCAGACACGCCCGCAGTGTTACACGTCCTGGCACATTACACAATACTGCTAATATGGCAGACTGGGATTATGTTGGCAGCGTCATAGTTCAAACAAAATGGATATATCCGCATTTGGTCATGCTTATTATTCCACTTGGTTGGGATTAATTTTTTTGTAAAGCACCCTGGGAAGTATGCAAGAAGTGCGCTAAATAAGAACTTGTCGTTGTTGGGTATATCTGCAGTTCACCCGGTAACAAGGGCTATCTGGGGCACAAAACAGACACGGGACAGGGCTGGAACTCGCCTCAGTCATAAGGGAGAGAGACAGAAAACTGGACATGAACAAGATGTGGAATATGGGGCAGACTGGAAACAGCAGACTGTGTTTGAAAGCAGGACCTGTACTTTAATAGCGTGAACCTTTATTATACTCAGTTCATTACTCATTGCATAGCATCCATTGAAATAGTTTCTAACAGAGAGTATATATAAAGAAAAGAATGGATTTTTGGAGGAGACCTTACTCTGGAGGGTGCCTGGAGGGCAGGGCAGAGGGTAGGGGGTGGCCCGGGGGCAGTAGTTTCCAGGGGGGCACGGGGAGGTCTGAGGGTGGGTGGAGCCTCTGGGACAGTAAAACCCTGCCTCACAGGACCCAGCAGGGACAGCGAGGCCAACCTGGCCACAGTACAGACCCTGATCACATGACTGGGGTGCGGATGACCCCTCAGGACAGTAGAAACCTGCAGCAGAAACAGAGAGAGAGGTGAGAGAAAGATCTGATCTACATCTTTATAGGAAGACCCAAGTCAGATGGATGTGTTAAGTTCAGTCAGATATACCTAGGCGTATTTAAATAATTCAATAATTCACAATTAGCATTGTCATCTAACAGGCTTAAGTCAAAGTCAATAGGATGAACCTCAGGGAATGATCCTCCGGGATATTGAAGTACACAGTGTCCCCAAACCATTTAAAAAATGCATGAAACTATGAACAGAAAAGCTGGGATTTATTTGCTGGCAGATGGTAGATTTGATATTGATTTGTGTGGTGCCCTTTAACATGTAAAATAGAAAGCAGCTGTGAGTAGTATGTTAAAAATGCACTGTAATACCCTGGGGGCAGATATCGCCTCTGAAGCTGTCACAGGCAATGTCCGTGTCATTCCGGGGATTTGCAGGGTAAAGGAGGGCCAGGGTGTTCCTGCCAATCTTCTCAGAAACTTCTAGAAACAAAACAACAGCAGAATACATATTTCCCAGCCCAACCACCATACAACTATACCAAAAAAAGAACTTCACAACAGGGGTGCGTGCAAAGTACCAGCATTCTGGAAGCGGCAGGTTGTGTTCCGCCCCCAGGAGCAGAGGGAAAGCACGTTATTGGCAGCCTTAAGGATGACATCACAAGAACAGCCCAGGTGAGAGGAGCTGGCCTGTGGTGTGGCCGTCTCTGCTCCCCCAGTACAGTAGTGTCCTGCAGAACACAACCCTGGAGAGCACAGCACAAAATACCAATCTGTATGTCTTCTTACTTTGCTATTTATATACTCATGTTCTTTATCACAGAAGTATATAATCAATGGTATGATGATATGATGCGATTAGGACCTATAAATAAATATAAACATTCTGTGGATTTAGCTACTTTTCTACATTTTACTGAGCTTGTCTGCTGTATTGTAACCTATGAAATACTCTCAAAAAGTCCAAACCCCACGTTCTGGTCCTCTTGTTTGGCTCAATTGCACCAGGCAAGATCAATCGAGCACAGAAAAGTAGAGTCACGTACCAGAGGGATGTGTGGCCCCCAGAGAGTCACAGTAGTGGCCTGGGGAACAGGGGCTGCAGGCTGAGGGGGATGGGGCACCCTTATTGGGGAGGTAGGTGCCCATGGGACAGGGCACTGGAGAGCTGCAGCCCTGGGGGCAGTAATGCCCTGGGGGGCAGATATCACCGTAGGCCTGAGAAACCGGAGCTGCGTCCACCGCTCCAAGAGTGCAGTAATGACCTATCGGAGCAACAAGAGCAACACTGAGATTCATTTAAAGTGGTCCAATTACTTCAACATTTCTTTGATCGGTTTGCTGTCAGGTGTTTTAACAATATTATAAGAATGTCTGCTGGAAACCTTTTTGTAATATGGAGATAAAATGACCAATTATAATATGTATAATGATCATTTTATATATTTTTCTCAAAAAGATTTCACTACAAAATGTGCCTTCGTAGGTGAATCATTGTATAAAAAATATTACATGGACCAGCAGTGGTAGCCGCATACCCTGGATTTTCATTACAGTGAAAGAAAATGAGGTCTATCTCCAGCCATTGTCTCTTCATTCTCACTAACTGTGGTCAGATGATCATGTGAAAGTCTAGTTCGCTGGCTGTCGTCGCTATAGCAACCCTGAGAGCAGCTGACCTGCAGCGCAGGGCCCCGTGGGCGTGGTCAGGGTGCTGCGGTTGCAGTAGGCCCCGGCGGGGCAGGGAGTGCAGTCCTGCTGGGAGAGTAGCCCCTCTGTCTGACCCACAGTCCCCACTGGGCAGGGCTCAGGAGCAGATACGCCGCCCAGGCAGTAAAACGCTGCACAGGCACATAAAGATAAGCCTCAAGTTCTGTTTACCCGCAATGCCGTTTGTCTATACATTACATAACATTACATTACTTACATTACATGTAATTTGGCTGACGCTTATATCCAAAGTGACTTACAGTTGATTAGACTAAGCAGGGGACAATCCCCCTTGGAGCAATGTGGGGTTAAGGGCCTTGCTCAAGGGCCCAACAGCTGAGCAGATCATATGGCTACACCAGGGCTTGAACCACCAACCTTGTGGGTCCCAGTCATGTACCTTAGCCACTAGGCTACAGGCTGCCCACACAACACAGTTCTAGCAAGTTCTGTGTTGTCATTTAACACACAGCCTTCAGTAGCGTATGATATGAGCCATTTTATATCTGTTGGGGCAGTGTGAGGATCTGAAAGCACCTTTAATTTGGCATGACAGTTCTAATATTGCTGTTCAATTACATAGGACATTTTTGAAGGTGAAACAGATGCTGTGTGTCACCTGGCGGACAGACACTGCAGGTGGGCTTGGCAGGTAAAGGCTGATGAGTGCCAGGCAGGCACACAGCTGGCTGGACACTTCCAGATGGGCAAGCGTGTCCTTCAGGGCATCCATGTTCTGAAACCCAGCAGAAAATGAGAACACTAAGCAGACCCCTGACCCTGTGAAAGCCCCAGACCAAAGGTCAGGCAAGCGAACAGCTCAGCGGAATAACCCATGCAGCTCTGGCATCACGTCCTGTGGAGTCTGTGTGAATAAAGTGTAGTTCAGACAGAAAGCGCAATAGCAGCAGCTGTGTGTGGGAGTTCTCAGTCTATTATGGAATGTGGTGGGCGATTCATCTGAGAGGTCTGTTCGGCTCCCCTTCCCTTAAGGCACAGTTAGCCAACCTTGGCTTTGCAGCCCTAAATTCTGCTCCATTCAAATCTATGACTACATAATTGGATTGCTTTTAATTAGTTGTAATTATTCCGATTTAATAAATGCAGTTGGCCATGTTCTGGATGTTTTCAACATTTTGACATTCAGAATATTCAGGCTCAGACTATTACTCTGGTGATCAAGCTCAGATGGAACAGAAACCAGAAACATTGCTGGCACTCCAGGACCAGGGTTTGCTTACCCCGGCTTTAAGGTCTCTGTTAACTGTGTTTTCCTGACTCGGCATGTTGTACCTGACAGCTGGCCTGACGATGACCCCTCTGGGCAGAACCAGCCCTCCGGACACTCCAGTTCCGCTGACCTTTGACCCCAGTCAGGGCAGTAGAACCCTGCGGAGCATGGCTCACACTCTGCCTCTGACAGGGCACCATATTTGCTGAGGAAAGTGCCTACAATATAACACACAAACAAGTACAATACATATGCGTATAATTAGCATATAGAATAGGGGCAGACATGCACAGAGATAACTTTTAAGTTTGCAATTTTGAATATTTTTGGCAGTTAAATGCATGTTAATAAGCTCTTCCTAGACCTCAAAACTCATGAAAACGGGGGCATACAGTCTAGACCAGCTTCCTAAATTGCGTATACTTGGAAATATTTCCATGTATGTTTTTTAAATGTATTGATTAGTAAGATGCATTGGACATACTGTACAGTATCTGTAAACAAAGATGATGCATTCTTGAAACATGCATAGTTGATTAGACTAAGAGTCAATCCCCTCTGGAACAATGTGGGGTTAAGGGCCTTGCTCAAGGGCCCAACAGCAGTGCGGTCTTACCAGGGATCGAACCACTGACCTTGCGGGTCACAGTCATGTACAGTATCTATTACCATAGAGACTGTAGTATATTAACTATTATTATTGTATTAATTTATGATTCATAGAAAGATATATTGGCACTCTGCAGATGCAGACAGGTGTCTGAATAATATTTGTTGTTATCAAGCAAAGCAAAGCAAAGGCCAATGCACCATCTATGGCAAACCATATTTGGAACCCTGGCCACCAGTTGAATAGCTCTGGTGAAAACTGTCACCCAGGTGAGTGCAATAATATCAGTAAATGTCCACTGCACTGCAAAATGGCTTAACAAGCGTTGTGTCTTTAAATGCTCAGTAAAAGTCCAGTGTCAGCTAGCTGACAGATGCAGACATCCTGAGCAGATTTATTTTTCATTCAATGCAGACATCCTGTGTTGATTTGAGGATAGAGATCTTGGCTTACTCGGCTATTATATAACGCCACTTCCTTGATGAAAGCAGCATGCTAACAGAGCTAAACACTTTGCCTTGTCTCTAATGAGAAACATTATGAAACCTTCCTGTATTGTTGCCAAAGGATTAACATCGATAATGCAACCCACACTTGCTCGATGTGCATCTGCGGTCAGTTTAATCACCGCACGCACAGTCTCACAGGCTGGATGAATGGGTGGAACTCATCCAGGCTTTTAAAAGAAACAGGAATATGTGAATGAAGCTGAAACAGATGGGCTTCACAAAGGCATTCAGGCGGGATTATGAGCCAAAAAAGAATAAAGGAGTTTTATAGAGAAAGGAAAGTGGGAGCGACAGTACTTCCTGTGCTGCACCTGCTGCGTAAGTCTCTCACCGGGACACACTCCCATCGAGCGGGAGTGTGTGTTTTACCTGGCGGGCAGGGCAGGGGCTGTATGGTCCCCGCGGGACAGTAGTGCCCTTTGGGACAAACACCTCCTCCATTCTCCTCCAGGGACGGGAACTCATCGGAGAGGTTTGACGCATGCGGGGTGTGCACTAAAAACAAAATGGACACGGAAAGACGTCACGTCGCTTTAATACAATTCTTTTTAAAACCAAGGCTGTGTGACCACTGTTTTTTGTTTTTTTTTTGCCACCAAATATGAACTCTTTAGTGTGCCTTCTGCTATCGGTCACATGGACTTCTGCAGGCTTTGTGTCAGAGGAGCACAGCGAATCAGCAGCTTGCACAGGCAGGCTGATGTAATCCAGCCAACCCAATCCAGCCAACCTAAGCCAACCTCCACATTGCCCTACAGCCAATATTATGCACCATCCTATTCAATAATAGACTGTGTAGAACATCAGTAGAATCCAGTTCCTCACCTTTGAGGAGTTTCTGTGGCTCTGCTGAGCTGGACCCCAGTGCGCAGTAGTGGCCTGGGCTACAGGACCCGGATGGGGCTTCCAGCCCAATGCCTGCGCAGTACCGACCTCTCGGACAGAGCAGGCAGGCATTCATTGACCCCGCCCCTGCACAGACGCATAGCACAACCTATAGCATGATGCTAACTCAAGCACCCCGCAGCACTGCACTGATGCTAACTCAATAACATCACAGCGCACGCAATTACACTCAAAGATATTCAACCACATTAGAGCACACATCGTCTTTCTTATGCTAACTAAACCATATAATGGTATTGCACTAACCTAAAGAATATTGTAGCTCAGAGGACATTGCAAACTTAATCAAATTACAGAACTAAACTTGAACTTAATTCAAGCGCAGAGCACTCACAGCATTATTCTAACAAAGCATTATGCTAATGAATCTAATCACTGCAAATAGCATTAGGCTGAACTCATCTGGTCACTCAAGCCCCCAGTCAAATTTGCAAAATGGAAGCGACGTTCAACATTTCAACCCTTCAGTTCACATTACAGCTACACTGCTTCCTCTCCCCCGCGTGCGCCTCCGACCAGCTGACTCATGTATATATTCAACACATTCTGTAAATATGAAATTCAAAAACAACCCGGAGGATGTTCAGCATATCTAAAGAGCAGTTTAAATGTAATTACAGCCTGAGCTGCACATAATTACATTCAGCCTGCCGTGGTCTCTTAAAGCCTTAATATAGTCTCCTCATATTCTGTGCTTTTGTTCCGGCACCTTCTACAGGGTTATATGTTCCGGGAGGGCAGGGCAGCATGGTAATGGAACCCTGTGGACAATAGGTCCCAGGAGAACATCTTCTGCCGCTGGCATCACCATCTGGCTGAGGAACCATGGCACCATGGATACACAGATACCTGGAGAGCGAGGGGGGGGGGGGGGGGGGGGAGCGAGGGAAGGAGGGGAGAGAGAGCGAGAGGGAGGGAGAGAGATCTGTGTATGACAGATATGGAACAGGGTCATAGACAACAACGGAACTGCCGACCAGCTGCAAGTCTGGATCTGTAATTTATTGATCTGTGCGTACAGATTCTGGCCCTGCTCTTCCCTGCCCTGAGTGCTTCATTCTTTGGATGTCAATCCCGAGAGACAGTGAGACAGAGAGCGAGACAGAGAGCGAGAAAGAGAGCGAGAAAGAGCAAAAGATTCATAAGTGCTGTCACTCTGACACAAAGCCTGTTGCGTTTCTTCGGCCCACTGTCTCCGGTACAAACGCAGAGCTAACTTATTACCGCGTCCGTTCTGCCCGTCTCCGCGATACGTCAGCTGTGATAACCGCATGAGACACCTCATAAAGCGCCGCTCAATCATGTGTGGCAGCACAGTACCGTTAAACTCAGACCTGTGGACTCGGCCGTGGCAGCGGGAATGATGGAGCGTGCAGTAGGCAGTAGGCAGGAGGGAGGCCTTGCGCACACTCACCCAGGATTCTAGGATTTTTTTTTTACTGGGGTGGCCAAGGGGGGTCCAAGGGTTGTCTGGGGGTGGCCAAAATATCTCCTGGCTTCCCGTGCACTAATCATTTTTGTGGTGGATTCTGTGTTGTATTGTTTCATGTGCGAAAGCCTAGTAAGCATTACTAGTACTAAGACTAAACATAAATTAATAGGCTATAGTGTTGGCATACACTATATATACCATTTATGTGTGTATATATATATATATATATATATATATATATATATATATGATATATGATATATACATCAGATATTGTTATCATAAGAAAATTAGATGTTTATGGACCAAGAAGAAAAACAAATTGTTTGGCCATATTTAAGGGCATTAAAGTCATGGACTGTGTTCTGCAGAACAAACTACATGGTGTAGAGCAATCCCTGCCATGGCACATCAACATAATACCAATATTTACAGGCTTGTTTCAATCTGAGAAGAAGAATGCCATGAAGTGACTGGATAAGTAACATGTGCATCAGAGCTGGTGAGAATGTGATTTTGGACAAATCACATTTTTATCATCATGATGTACCTGAGATTTATCACGATAAATAAGGCTCTGACCTATAACTAAGCCTGTTCAAGAACTTGCGGTCATGGATGTCTAACAAATTAGCTTAATATGATTAAAAGGATTAATTACATTTATAAAAATTATATAACGAAATACACTCAAAATAACGACATAAGACAAATTATCTTCATTTAAATGAAATCTTTTAAAACAATAGACGGGTCAGACACAGAGATGTCACAATGTTACATGACAAGAATGTTTACATGTAACATTTTAAAGACCCTTTGCAAACTATATGAATGGATCATTGTTTTGCATCAATCAACGTGTCAAACAAATTGTGCAAATACTATAAGAATATGTACTAACACCTACACAGTGGGTACAATATTATTATGTAAATGCACATTCTTTCAAACCATCTGTCACATGGTTACGTTAGCTAACTAACTAGATAAGTTAGCAATTTGCCTATGTAGATTTAGTTGATTTAGCTAGTAGTACACAAGGGGCCATATTATATTAAAGAAACACAGCATTCAAGTCATTTATTTCTTGTTGAGACTAACGTTCGTTAGCTAGCTAGCTATCTAGTTACTAGTTACTAATACGTTACCATTCAACATATTCAATATTTCAACCTGTCACACTGACAAGAGCTAAATGAAGTTTAGAGGCTTACAAACTGCACCACATAAGCTTGCAAGCTGTGCTGTCACCTCTTGGAGATTCGGACTTTTTACCGCACATTTCGTAGTCTTGCAAGCGGAAAAGACGGTGTCTTCGCAAAAACAGATTGACTAACAAAACAGCCAATAACGTGCGAATCAGATTGCTGCTTCTGACAGGTGGGCTTTTGATGTACATTTGGAAGGCAGTAAAACGGGAAAGACGGTGTCTTGGTAAAAACGGTATCTAACATTATAGCAGACTGACTATGTGCGGGGTGGCACTGGGGTGGCCAATCAGATTTTAGTGGTGGCACTGGGCACCCTGGCCACCCCTTTAGAACCGCCCTTGCACTCACCCAGCTGAACAGCTCCCCGTGGGGGCCACCAGGCCTGCGGAGCCACAGTATCTACCCGGGGGACAGGGGGCGCACTGCTCAGCGCTGGACACGCCCGTCTGCTCGCTGAACGTGCCCATTGGACACGGAAACTCCCCCCCGGACTTCGCACCTAAGGTCATAAGAGCAAAATTACATTGAGGAACGTTCAGTTTTTTTCCTGTTTGGTTATTAGATAGCATTAGCATTTCAAAGCATTCATATAATGTATTGTTCCAAACATATTGTTTAGTCAATGTCACATTATAAAGCATTCAGTAGATCATGAAAATACACCATTGACAATATGCGAGAATAACATTGTAAAAATATTCTGAAAGACCACATTGAAATGTCAAATTCACTGAACACCACTAACTTTCTGCAAGTGGAAAATGTTCAGCTGGGTAAATGCCCACTTGATAGACAGTGGGTAAAAAATGTGAAAAACCTGCACTGTTATTGGAGAAACATACCCACAACACCACATGAGTCTCTCTACTGTGCAGGTCACACAGTGAGATGCCATACAGACCCTGCAGGGTGCACTACCTGGCGGGCAGTAGTGCCCTTTCGGGCAGGGGGAAGGTGTGTGGCCAGCGTCAGGGTGTGAGGAGCCTGGGCAGAAGTATCCAGCAGGACAGATGGTGCAGTCTGCCTGTAATATTGAACCATGAGATGTGATATGACTCATTCTACTGTAACACAACCTCCTGCATGGGGCCAAAATCATGTCTGCATTAAGTAGACGCACTTATTGTTAGAGCAATTGGCAGTACTTTAGCTGAGCCATTAAGACAAATGCACCATAAAAACCCTAGCCCCACAAATATAAACTGGCAAGAGCAACAATAACAGCATTGATTTATGTTTTATGGCCTTAGCAGATGATGATGAACCTACTAATTAAGGGCACAACAGAAGTGCCCCTCCTGGGAACCCAACCTAAAAGCTCAGTTACTGTACAAGGCAAGCCCCCAAACCATTCTATGAGTACATACACAGCACTGCTGCCTCTAATTCAACATGTATTCATATAAACACCCTGCCTCCACTCTGGGCAGGGGCAGATATGGATAGAGTAATAATGCAAGTTACATAAAGTACATTTTACCGATTGAAGGGTAGGTTATTTGGAATATTTTTTAAATTCAGTTCTAGCTTTTCATTACCAGCAGCGATTGTAACATCAGCATTAGAATGTTCAGTTCAGAGAATTGTAATGAAATGTCTGATATCACACCTTAAAGGGTTCAAAATGAACGAAGCATGCTGGGAGCCACGATCCCTGCTCCAGTAATGTGCGTACCTGCCCGGGCTGGTCCTGGTAGGTCCCTGGAGCACAGGGAGTCTGGGTGGCACTACCTGCGGGACACCTGTGTCCAGGAGAGCAGGTGTAGGAGGCTGGGCTGCTGGAGTTCTGCCCCAGGGGGCAGTAATACCCCGCCTGGCAGAGGTCAGAGGGGGCAGAGAGCCCAGGGCTGGCACAGGAGAACCCTGAAACAGAACCATCCCTTCAGTGACAATGCCCACTACTCCTGTTTACATTCACACACAGCTCTACTAATAACACAACATTCACAACACCCGTGGGATAAGTCATACAGTCCCTGATAACACAAAATTCACACCACCCATGGGATAAGTCATACAGTCCCTGATAACACAACATTCACAACACCCATGGGATAAGTCATACAGTCACTGATAACACAACATTCACAACACCCATGGGATAAGTCATACAGTCACTGATAACAAAACATTCACTATACCTATGAAATAAGTTATGCCATCTCTGATAACACAACATTCACTATACTGTGCGATGTTGTACAGTCACAATTTATTCACACTGTAGCATATTTGTTTGTTCAAGTATGCTCACATTGTAAATGATGATTGTTAAAAGTTAATGAAATAATTTCGAAAACTGACCAGCTGTACAGGGCAGGCAGTTGGAGAGATCTGTGTTCCCGCTGGTGTTACTGTAGTGGCCCAGAGGGCAGTGTTTTGGGTAACTGGATCCCTCCGGACAATAGTGACCTCTGGGACACACATCTCCTGTCTTCCCATCTTGGGGTGATGGGGTGGTCGCCCCAGCAACACAGAAGTGCCCAGCATCGCACGGTCCGGATGCTCCACTCAGCCCAGGAGAACTGCAGAAAAAACCTGAACACAGAGTAGCTCTGTCACACTTTCTATACCCTGAACACAGAGGAAACAACAACAAAAAAAAATGTCCAGAAACATGTTTTGAACTTCAGTCTCAACGTGGTTATGGTTTGCAGTAAAACAGTAAAACCATCCTGTTTTCTATTTTAGACTGGCTATAATCACAGGCCAGAATTAGAAGTGTTATTCTGTCTCCTTGGTTAAAAACAAGAGCTATTCATTGGAGAACTGTTAATGTTAATTACTCTAGCAAGGCAGCTAAATCATATGCTTAAACACCACTGAAATATGACCCTTGCAGGCAACATTTGTGGTTCCTGCTGTGTAGTTCCTGGATAAGAAGCTACAGAGGTCCCCCCCCCTCGTGGAGACGCAGAGGGCCTGCTGTTGTTTGCTGTACCTGGGGGACATGGCAGGCAGTCCCCCAGGTGGCTCATTCTGGTCTGGGGGTTGAATGTCCCAGCAGGGCAGGGATGCTGGTGCTCTGAGGCGGATCCCAAAGGGCAGTAATGACCAGCTGCACACTCATTACCCTGATAGGATGAACCGTTGCCAGGACAATAATATCTGGATTAAAAACGAAATTTCTGGTCAGTACAGGTTTGTTAGAGTGTCCTATAAATTATAGGCCATCTTGTCATTATGCATAATGTGTGTGTGTGTGGCTGTCTGGAGAGAAATGAGAAATTAGCACAGAGAAAGCACAGACCATTATTTAATTATTTAATATAACGGCCTTATTTTTAATCTTATATTTTGCCACATTTATTTGGTTCATTGTGGGAAATGAAGTGAATGCTGAAGTTTAGTTATGTCTGAGCTGTAAGTGTAATGTATCTGCTCAGGTAAAGAGGGTGTCAGGGGTGAAAACAGCAGGGATGTGTGGAACAATACCCTTGGGGACAAAGGCTGCAGTTTGCCTGTCCCTCCACAGTGGTGAAAGAGCCCTCTGGACACACCTGTGGAGCTGCCACTCCTTTTGGGCAGAAGTGCCCTGCACTCAGAACACAGGGAGAATGAGTCACAGCAGAGCAGGGAAGAACAGACAAGATAATCACGTGACACAGATTCACAAGAATCATCTACATGTGGGAGGAGTCAGTGAATCACCAGGGGGACAGGGCCCGCCCCTGCTATCTCTGATTGGACTGTTGGGAAGTACCGCCCCTCGATGACAGAAGAATCCTTCCCAGCATTCCCCGCTGGGAGCGGTCAACCCAGCAGAATTGCAGTAGCGGCCAGGAGAACAAGGCGTGCAGTCATTCTGTGGGAAAGCACTGGAGTGAGTGACAAAGAACGAGAGACACGCCCTGACATAGGAGGAAGAGGAGGAGGAGGAAGACTCCCGTTACCTTGGAGACCAGCCGGGTCAAATTGCTGAAGGTGCCCTCTGGGCAGGGCTGGGGCTCAGCAGCACCTCTGGGGCAGTAGTGCCCAGCGGGGCATGGTCCCCCCTCTCCTGCACATCAGCCAACACGCCACAGCACATGTTAGCATGTCCGAACACAGTACTGGAAGTACGCATTAGCCACCTGCCTAGTAACAATGTACAAGTATAGCATAACACAGCATAACATAACATAATAAAACAAAGCATTATATAATGATGAGAACAGGCCATTCAACCCAACAATGCCAGTCAGTAGTACAATATCAAGCCTAGTCTTGAAAACCCCCAGAGTTTCTGCCTCTACTACATGACCTGGCAATTCAATTATTAAAACTACTGCATGACCTGATATTAAATTATTTATGAGATAATTGTTTGTACAAAAATGTTAGTACAAGCAATGTATGTTGGAGTGTATAGGTATGTCTACCAAAGGCTAGTACAACTGTAGTACACTACTACAATGTACTTATAGTTTGTAACTAAGAGAGGACTACTAAGCCCAACATGGAAGATGAGTGAAGGTTCCAGAAGACTGGATCAGGTGAGATACCTGCACTGTGAGAGTGAGGCTGAGGAGAGATATTCCCCCAGGAGCAGTAATACCCCTCCTGGCAGGGCCCGGTGAGCATGGTGGAGTTCCTCTGGCTGCAGTAGTGGCCAGGGTCACACTCCAGGCACTGAGAGACGACGGTCAGACCAGTGTCTGCACTGTATGTGCCCTCTGGGCATGGCCTCCAGTCATAGCCACTGCCCTCAGGACAGTAAAAACCTGCAGAATACAAACAGATATATGACAGTAATGGTGTCCATTATTTTCATTCATGAGATCGATTTAAATAGTGCAGACCAAAAGGAACAATTGTGAGGGACACAGTTGTGTGGTGCTGTAATTGCTACATGCTAGCCCTGCTGTAAAATCCAGCTTGAAAATTGAGCTGGTCAAACTGATCACATGCTAGTCTAACTGGGTAAGTCAACCAGCATGGCCAAGCTGGTCATAAAGCTAGTCTAGCTGGGTATGTGTTGGTCAACAAACTCATGCTGGTAGGTTTTCTAGTTACTTGTCTTGAGCTGGTTGACCAGCTATTTCAAAACATAGCTTGAGCTGGTCAAACCATGTCAAGCTGGGAGGTTGTCTGAACTGGTCAACCAGTTAAACCATGTTGAGCTGGGAGCTGGTCTGAACTGGGCGACCAGCTACTGGCGAATGTGGATTGGGGGGTTTCAATTGTAGAACAGGGGGCCCTCCTGGGGAACGGGGCCCTAGCCAGTTGCCTGTGTCGCCTATGCCTAGATTCGGCCCTGCAACCATTTCCACCAAAACTAATATGATTTGATGAGATATTTCTGTAGTTACACTGACCTGCTGGGCACAGCTGTATGGTTCCATCCACACAGTACCTGCCAGGGGGACAGGGCCAGCATGCAGTGGCTTGTGTTACAGTAATAAAGGTCCCTGGCTCACAAAGGACAGGCTGATTGGTTCCTACTGGACAGTAGTGCTGCTCTGGGCAGCGTCCCCCAGTCCTGTCGTCAGAGGGGGCTGGGGTGACCGCTCCTTCAATGCAGTAAAATCTGTGAAAGACCGTGAAAGACAAGTCTGAACCAGATAACAACAATTATCTTCACAACTGATTTTCAACAAAGAGTACTTTAGGCAGTCAACAGCTTTAGCAATATTATATAATATTACAATATTATATAACAGTTTTTTGTCCCAACCTTGCATCAGTAATATTATAATATCATATAACAGTCTTTTCTAGGTCAGCATTACGATGCATAATTCAACTAATCAAGGTGTTGAGTGAAGCCCATTATTTTTTAATGACAGAGTTATAGTGCTGGGTTACAACAAAAGCTAGCACCCACACCAGTCCTTCTCAAGGGAAACTGGACACCCCTGTGGTAATGATCAACTCATATGTTTAATGCACCTCAATGCTCAGAATGCTCACTGAATAAGCAGCTTCAAAAGTCCTGTATCGCCCTTCTGGTGCTCAATGATAGAACTATTATGTTCAAAAGAAGCCTACTCGACCCTAAATGCAAATTATATTCATGGTGATTCTGGTCGGAAACTGAGCATCTGGCAACTCTATCCTGTGTTGATAGTAGGGAGTAAAATAGTGTTTGTCTTGTAGGTGGAAAGGCATGCAGTTTTGACCATGTTTGGGGTCAGAAGGAGAAAAATGAGGACGCTCTTCTATATGCAGGAGACACCATGGCTGGAGGAATAATGGAGGAATAGCCTCCCCATAGGGCACAGTGAAGGGGGGCGCACCCTGCGGAACAGGGCCCTGAGGGAGTGGTGAGGCCTGGGGAGTCGCAGTAAAACCCCCCGGGGCACGGCTGGCACTCCTCTGGGCTTTTACACCCCGTCCTGTTCCACCAGGTGCCCAGCGGGCAGGGCACAGGGGCCACGGTGCCTACAGTGAGAACACAGGATACAGAGCTGGTCAACAGTGCACTGCATACTACAGTCTGAACTTATCTCACAGGATACAGAGCTGGTCAACAGTGCCCTGCATACTACAGTCTGTACTTATCTCACAGGATACAGAGCTGGTCAACAGTGCACTACACTCTACAGTCTGTACTGATCTCACAGGATACAGAGCTGATGAACAGTGCACTGCATACTACATACTCACAGACTTTTTATGTCCCATATATACACTTACAGCAGTTATTATGATTCTAAACATTGACTTTCTTTGTGTTGGAAACGGAGTAATTTTGATAGATAACCCTCATGCTTTCTACAAGTAAGATTTAAAGCCAGAATGAATGTGGATCTTTAGAATATGGACAGAGCTTGTAAAACTGATATAACAGTATGCTGCATATTTTACCTCACTTAATTTATTCTCTATTTTATTGTTTCATTTATATTGATAAACTACAGCAAGTCATTTTCATGTGACACTGGGGCATGTAACAACTGTGCAGTTGAAAATAGAGTATCCTCAGATGATCTTTCTGTCTGACAGATTTAATAAACCAAAAGAGAGCCTAGCGTTGTGTCTCCGTGTGACTTAGAGCCCTTTGAACAGAACAGAATCTGCCTAGTGGAGGTTTTTAACTTCACTGGCAAAGACGTGGCAGCACTTCTGCCTTTACAGGCCTGCTGTTGCGCAGCTGATTTCCTGAGAGAGGTGCGTGTTTTAAAGAACAGCCTCGGCCAGGATTGTGTTTAATGAGGAACAGATTCACACACGAATTTCCATCCAAGTGTTGCATCCAGGACCTCCATGCACACAAAGAGCAACAGTGCCACCTCCAGGTAGAACAAGGTATCTGTGTGCTAAACACTGGAACTCATATAAGTAGATTTACACATTTACTATATGGAAAAACATTGGTATATAGTGACTTGAAATTTCCTTTTTCAAATGTACATTCTAACATATTTCCATATGTACATATGAACATACTGCACTGAAAAACAAGGTTTATAAAAAGACCTCTTTCGATCTTGGATGCTGATTGGCTGAAACCACATTCTACAGTGATAATAAATCTCATACAGTGACTGCGAAAAAGTATTACTCCATGCGTAATCGTACAAATAATATTACAAAATACATAATACTTTGTCATCAATTAATTGTTTCTCTAGGTTGTAACTGCTTTGTAAAAGCAATACGGCACTCAAGGCCATGTTGTATCCAGAATACAGTCACAGGTATAGGGCTGCTGCTACAACACCGCCTCTCATGCCGTATGGCTTCAAAATAAATATTTCTGCCCTGTAACTGTACTGTGTGCATTGCAGTTAGTAGGCCTGTGTTTAGCCTGAGCAGCAGTCTGAGAAGTCTCTTGGCCCTGCCTGGAGAGTGCTGAGTGAGCGTTTAGTGGAGGACATTACCAGAGGGGCAGCAGTGGCCAGCAGGACAGGGGACCCCGGTGTCTTCCTCCGCAGGAGTGGGACTGTGTGCCCCCTCTTTGCACCAGAACCCCGCATGGCAGTCCCCTGTCCAAAACATAGGCACACAATCCTAGTGGCTAAGGTAGTACACAACTGGGCCCTGGAAGATTAGTGGTTCAAGCCCCAGTGTAGCCAAGATAAGATCAGAGCTGTTGGGCCCTTCAGCAAGGCCCTTAACCCCACACTTTCCCCTGCTTAGTCAAATCAACTGTTAGTTGTTTTTGACAAGCATTCGCTAAATAACAAATTATTATTATTAAATTATTAAGACAGATTTCAGTTATTTTCTTAGACCAGTTCAGACCAAAGACAGGATGCAAAAAAAACATTTTAGAATGCTGCAGAGAGTAGTTGCAGCAGTCTGAACTATCCATTCCAGAATGTCTGATGTTGGTGCTTGCTGTCGCGGGGGATTTAACTTCTAATCACCGGTGACAAGTTTAAGAGCATTGCACAGTTTCCAGCTGCAGCTCACCACATCTCAAATCTTTGGTTTGAACTGGGCTCTATCTAAGTTCTATCTCAGAAGTCAGACATAGCCTGAAGAGCACCATCTGCATGCTGATTTGCGAGCCGTGACGCCGGTAGTTTGAATCCGGCCGCCCGTTTTTCCCTCTCTCTCACTCCCGTTCTTCCAGTATCTATACTGTACTGTCCAATAAAGCTGAAAAAGCTCTGAACAATATCTTTATGTATGTTTAAAAAAAAATAGAGACGGGACAAAAAATGGGACACTGCATAAAGCAGTGCAAAAAGACCAATGACCCCACTGAATGAGTCCCCAGTCTTACCTCCAGGCTCTGAAAGCCCTACAGAAGGGCAGAACTTCCCAGGAGGGCAGGCGAGACAGTCCTCCACACTCCTCACTCTCTCTCTGGGGTTGAACGTCCCCGTCGGACAGCCGAACTGGGAGGACGAGCCCGTTCCGGGGGGGCAGTAGTGTCCCAGTGGACAGGGCTGGGGAGTGGTGCCATTAACTGCTCCAAAGAGCTGGTCGCAGTAATATCCTGAGGGGAAAATACTGTATGTCAGTATTTCCAGATGGCAGGATGCAGACAAGTCAAGTCGAGTGCTTATGCTCCCATTCACGGCCCATTATTTTGATAATATATTAGCAGAGTCATTTAACAGTCTGGCATACACTCTTATCCAGAGTGCCCTTATCCAGTAATCAGTTGTTTATTGTTTTGGCATAGAAGAGTCCATTATAAAAATAGTCTTTTGCATCAGCACAGTAAACTACTACAGTATGAACAATTTAACAAAAATAATGATGTAGCCCCATGGATATACAGAGGATAGGTCTATATTTTAGCAGACAGCTCAGAGTATGCACAGCTTACAGCCTTTACACATAATTAATTTATACAGCCAGATATGTAATGAAGTAAATCAGGTTAAGTGCCTCAGTCAGGGGTACAGCAGCAGAGTTAGCTGGAAATCACCCCACAACCTCAGAGACACAAACTACAGTAAGCTTATATTATTATTCTACAAGACCACCCCAGTTACATACAGTACACAACATCAAGGACAGCACAAATCCAATGACACTTGGAGAGAATGCAGAGGCAGTTGACACGTAAAAAAACCCCTGCCAACCACAATATATTACACAATATATTACATAATGAATTCACTACCAGAGGTGGAAACCAGAGATGGAAAGACCTGCCATGCATTTGTTCCAAACATAAACCAACCATAATCTGATTTCACTGTTTATCTCACCAGGCTCACAGGGTAGACAGACAGCCTGCTTCTCACGGTCCTGGTACAGGCCTGCAGGGCAGGGTATAGGGGCAGGGCTGCCTGTGGGACAGTAGTGACCCCCTGGGCAGGGGTTAGGCACCCCAACAGTCTGACCTGGAGGACACCAGTAACCTAATGCATCCAAACAGGAAGAAGGAGGGCTTCACAGTGGGAAGTATGGGAAACACTGTTATAAAGTGTTACTAACATACAGGAAAGGCAATGTAGTACTTACAAACCTAAAAAAACAAGAATATTGCTCAGAGTTATATGCAGATGAGGATCAGAGGAACAGAATCAGAGGAGCTCACCTAGAGGAACAGAATCAGAGGAACAGAATCAGAGGAGCAACCCAGTGGGACAGAATCTGAGGCGATCAACCAGAGGACTAGGATCAGAGGATCAAGATTAGAGGAACATAATCTGTTCACTCAAAGGAATGAAATCAGAGAAATAGAATCATAGGAGCTCACCCAGAGGAACAGGATCAGTGGAACTCACCTAGAGGAATAGAATCAGAGGAGCTCATTCAGAGGAACAGGCTTGGTGGAGCTCACCTTGGCTGCAGGGTCCTGTTGGTGCCCACAGGCCTGGCACACTGCAGTAGGAGCCGGCCGTACAGAGCTGGCACTGAGCCTCACTGGAGATGCCCGCTACTGGAGAGAAACTGCCGGCGGGGCACAAGCTGGGCTCTCCTGAACCTTCCCCTGCAAGAGGAATACACAGCACATGTTCTTATATTCACCATGTATGGGCTTCACACTTCTCCCCTCGTGGTCTACTGACACCAATATGAACACGCTCACTGGAGTGTGCTCTAACAAGCCATTTTCAACCAGGATAAGCAATGAAGAAGCCACACACTCCAGTGGTTATTGGTATGTGTGATTCCTGATGATTAAGTACCAGTGCTTGGGCCCCACAGTGTGTCAGTCAGGGTGTGAGACTTATTCATTAAAGACCTTATAAACGTGGATGTGAGTGGTTTTATTCTTCCCCTGGGAACCTTATTAAATCACCACTCCTTCAGAACGGCGCTAAGACATACCTCAGATATCCAGCATGTTTAATTATCCTGGTGGAAGCATTCGTTTTTCTGCCTTGTTAAATATTCAAACCTCTCAGAGGTTGTTCTTGGAAGAGTTGCGAAGGAAACGGGGAGTATGCACTGCGTCATTAGCCCAAACAGTTTGTCAATAACTTGCATTTATTTCTCCTACTGCCTATTTTTTCACACCACTGGACACACATTGCCTCAATAGACTAAACAGTTTCTCAAGAAAGTCATTCTGAATTCAGGCTAGGTCCCTGGGTTACCAATCAGATTCACTCTGACAGCTGTTCTATGTGGTTGGGGGCTCGCTGACATAGAATAGTTACCATAGTGTGTCCCAGGAGGACAGATGTCTCCAGCTGACATAGTTACCATAGTGTGTCCCAGGAGGACAGACGTCTCCAGCTGACATAGTTACCGCAGTAAGTCCCAGGAGGACAGATGTCTCCAGCTGACATAGTTACCACAGTGTGTCCCAGGAGGACAGACGTCTCCAGCTGACATAGTTACCACAGTGTGTCCCAGGAGGACAGATGTCTCCAGCTGACATAGTTACCACAGTGTGTCCCAGGAGGACAGACGTCTCCAGCTGACATAGTTACCGCAGTAAGTCCCGGGGGGACAGATGTTTCCGGTGGCTGTATCCGTTGGCCTGGGATGAGTGGCTCCTCCACTGCAGTAATAACCTGGAGAACACGGGCCCACAGGCTGGGCCAGGCCTGCAGGGACACACGTGGGCATTGCTGAAGCACCTTAGTACACCGATAGAGATTACCATCAGTACTGAAAACCTGAAACACAACTACAGATCCATAATTACTTCCCAACACAACCCTTGAAAATACTGAAACAGCCACAGATACACTAATACAGATCACCACTAAAAAACCTACAAAAACCTGAAATACTACCATACAGTAGATCATCATCACTGCTCAACACCCTAATTCACTAATACAGATCACCATCACGACTAAAAACCTGAAATACAACTCAATTACTGCTCAAACACTTTAATACCCTAATACAGACCACGGGCAATCATACACAGAAAAGTCCTGTCTGAATTTTGAGCCTGAGAGGGGAGCATTGTACCAGATACACAGGTCCTGTCTGAACAGTCGAGAGCAGAGAGTGTGTTGTACCAGATACACAGGTCCTGTGTGAACAATAGAGCGCAGAGAGTGTGTTGTACCACATGCACAGGCCCTGTCTCTTTACCAGTCACATTACAGAAGGCCCCAGGGGGACAGGGAAGGGGCTCGGGGCTTCCTGCAGGGCAGTAGTAGCCCTCCTGGCAGCGCCCCCCAGTGGAGGTGGCAGGGCACAGGCAGTTTGCATTGGTGTAGTTGTCCAGGTCAAAGGGCTGAGAGTTCCAGGCTGCAGATACACAGAACCATCCTGCGAAACACAAGCACAGGCAGCAGTCAGTGTGACTACATACCTGAGGCCTACTGCTGAAACCAGGAATGAGACAGGAATTATAGTTTGCAACAAAACAAGTCAGAACGGATGAACTCCAAAAAGCCAGCTGGAAAAAATATACATTCAAATTGGTCCCCCTTGCTGAAAAAAACTGCCCAAGCTTGGTTTAGAAACAGCTGGTAGGAGGTAATTTCAAGCTGGTCATAGCTGGATTTTATACCAGGGCATGTATACATTTTGTAAAATAATGTTAAAAGCAGTACAGACAGACAGATAGATCAATCTTAGATGACATCTATCTAGTTGTATAGATGCTATTCCCCAAGGCATATAGAGCTGCGTGTTGGTGACTGACCAGGCTTGCATTTCCCAGAGACGGCGGTGAGCCTCTCCTTCTCACAGTAGTGCCCGGGGAGGCAGGGCAGGCAGCTGTCCAGGCTGTGGGTCATGGGCTCGGGGTTGTAGTAACCACGGGGACAGGGGTACTGCGTGGCATGACTTGTGCCTGCACACGAGACACCACAGGTGAGTGATACACAACAATCAAGCCCACCTTCTGCACATCAAATGAATACCCTTTTAAATCATATTCATATAATCAGACATCATAATAGAAAATAACAATGTGACATGTATGACCTCTCGGTGCAGATATTACAGCATATGGGTTACATTTTAGTTTGTATTTTGGTTTTGTTCTTTTACATTTTGCATTCACACTGTTGAGTGGATGAATAGTGTCTGATCTGGAGCTGAATTACTTGAATATTAAAGAGGAAAACTGCTCAAGACTTAAGTTCAAAGTTATAAGTTTGTCAGAGGGCGAGGGTTTTGTATTTTTGGGGCAGTAGAACCCCTCAGAGCAGGGGAGGAGGGTGTGATTTTGTTTCACTGGGGCAATAGAATCCAGCGGGACAGAGAAAGGAGGGTGTGACTTTGTATCATTGGGGCAGTAGAATCCTGAGAGTAGAGAAGGAGGGTGTGATTCCGTACCATCGGGGCAGTAGAACCCTGCGGGGCAGGGGAAGCGGGTGTAGTTGCTGATCCTCTCGGGGCAGTAGTACCCAGCAGGGCAGCGGGAACACAGGGCCTGGCCTGTCAGGTTGGTGTAGGTGCTGGCGGGACAGGGGATGGGGGTGGCACTGCCAGGGGGGCAGTAGTGTGCCATGGGGCAAACCCCTCCCCCTGCTTCTGCCCCTGAGCACAACAGAGAATCACCTTCCCTCGTTATCAACCCATACACTGTAAAAGCTTCTGCCTTAAAGGAATACACCATCATTTTGGGAAATGTACCCTTTTTCCGACTTAGAGGAAATTATCGATTTCATTTTCATTTTTGTGCATTCACTTAGCTTAGCATAAAGGCTTGAAGCCTATAGGAGTCAGTAGCCTACCTTCTTCAAAGTGAAGAAATACACCTTACAGCAACTCTAAAGCTGTCCTTTTTACACAAGGTATCGTGTATTTGAGATACACATGCGGGGAAAAAATGATAAAAACAAGAGACGTTGTTTTCGGAGAAAACTCTGGTTGAGTGCAGAGTGCACTCTGTGCCAGATCTAGCTCTACGTTCAGAAGGTGTGTGGATCACGGAAGACGGAAGGATACATGTGTGTTCAGCAGTTACAGTTCCAACTGTCCAACAACGTCTCTCATTTTTACAATTGAAAAAAAAGGTGTATTTCCCAAAATGTTGGTGTATTCCTTTAATTAACAAGTACTTTATACACGTAATGAGACACTTAATGCTTTGTTTCTCGCAGTGTGAAGAAAACAGAAGGATGATGTGTGAGTAGTGTCGGTATTTTTAGCGCAGTACCAGTGGGTGTGGAGTCACCCCCAGGGCAGTAGTGCCCCTCCCTGCAGGGCCCAGATGGCCAGACCAGCCCCTCACTGCCACAGAACTGACTGGAAGGGCAGGGGGTACAGTCTGCGCTCTCTGTCACGAAGAGTCTGGCCGGGGAGACACACAGAGAGACAGCACCTGTTATTAACACCTCAGGATTAACACTGATTTATTACATTATTTACACACTGAAAAACAATTTTTTTTTTTTTTTCCTTTTTACAATACAAAAAAAATGTGTCATCTACAATCTATAATCTACAATTTACAATCGCAAAAAAAAATAATTGTGAATCTGAACAAGTACTTTAATCTTATATTACAATTTAAAAGGCTGGTTTCATAGACAAACATTAAGCTCAGTCTGGGATTAAATTAAGTTTTGTATGGAGAGTCTCAGTCTAAATATAGTGTAGGACTACGCTTAAACTGTGTCTTCTATATGAAACTGGCCCAAAATCGTACTTCTTTTACTTCTTTGCTAAATAAGACAAAAATATTTCCAATGCGGAGAGACAGTTGGACTAATTTCAATATTTGCCAGTGGGGTAAGACAATTTCAGTTAAAAATAATTATCTTGATTTTAAGTCTTTTTGCAGTGCAAACTGAAAGCAAGCCTGTTCCTGTCCTGGGGATAGGGAGAAGAGCACGGAACCTGTTTGAGAAGGACCCCAGGGGGCAGGGCAGGGGCAGACTTGTCCCTGTGGGGCAGTAATAGCCCTTGGGACAGGGCCCTCCCACGCCTGTGCTGATGTTGCTGTCTGGATTCTGGAAGTTTATACCTGTGGAAGCAACGCCGAGAGCAGACTGGCTTTAGCTCAGTGAGGACACCCTCAGCACCATAACAAGACACAGAACTCTCCTCTAAGCAGCCTGTCGCCAAATGGCTAAGGTACTTGACTGGAACCAGAGAGGTCGGTGGTTTGAATCCCGGTGTAGCTACAATAAGATCTGCACAGCTGTTGGGCCCTTGAGCAATGCCCTTAACCCTGCATTGCTCCAGGGGAGGACTGTCTTCTGCTTAGTCTAATCAACTGTACGTCACTCTGGATAAGGGTGTCTGCCAAATGCCATGAATGTAATGAATGAATGTAGTCTCATCAACTGTAAGTCACTTTGGATAAAAGCATCAGCTAATTAACTGTAATGTAATGAAGCACTATAATTCCTCTTCATATTTATGATCACCATGGCTAGACTGGCCGTCTGGGCAATTCTGGCAGACGGCAGAGAACAACAATCACAATCTCTTCCCATTACCCACTGCACCCCCCACCCCTGTTCGCGATTGTAATCCCGCATCTGCGATTGCAACCACCCACCCCCTCTCCCGCCATTTTATTCCCCGCCTGGCCCTGATAATCACTGCTGTACTTTGTGATGATTGTTACTACCGTACACAATTTACATGTCTTATCTAACAGTAATCTGAGCGATAAGGATGCAGAGGCAGACAGCTGGCACACACATTAGCACAGAGGGCTGATTGAGTTGTGGACCTTTTAAGTGGGCTGCCAGTATCGGCCAATCAGAACGCATCCGCACACTCACACTCTCACTGCATGCACAGCTGCACATTCTTATTTGTACAAAAACAACTGTTTTGCGGTGAATCGTTAACAGCACTAAAATACTGCTTTGTGCATTTTTGCCAGCCTACACAACCGAACCCACATCCCTCCATTTACACCCACTCCACAGAAGAGCTAAAAAAGGCAATGATGAAAAAAACAAATTCACATCCACTGCAAGTTGTTTACGTGTTAAGTGTTTCAAGATACCCACAATGTGGTGAGTATGGGTGTTGCGTTTTAAAATAGAGCATTTTTATGGGGCTGTGAGAAGTTTTGCACGTAAACTGTGTGCTGTTAATCTATATTCACATATAATATTATTCTTAGTATATTCACTAATCTGAAAGCTTTTTTGGTAACAACTAATTTATCCATCCATCCATCCATCCATTATCTTAACCCGCTTATCCTGAACAGGGTCGCAGGGGGGCTGGAGCCTATCCCAGCATACATTGGGCGAAAGGCAGGAATACACCCTGGACAGGTCGCCAGTCCATCGCAGGGCACACACACCATTCACTCACACACACGCATACCTATGGGCAATTTAGACTCTCCAATCAGCCTAACCTGCATGTCTTTGGACTGTGGGAGGAAACCGGAGTACCCGGAGGAAACCCACGCAGACACGGGGAGAACATGCAAACTCCGCACAGAGAGGCCCCGGCCGACGGGGATTCGAACCCAGGACCTCCTTGCTGCGAGGCGGCAGTGCTAACCACTGCACCATCCGTGCCGCCAACAACTAATTTATGTAAATATAAATGACAAGACGTGCCACCTAACAAAGAGTGAAGATATTGGTAAAATTTGCTTTTATTATTCACACACCGACAGCAATCGGCTGATCAGGAGAATTTGGGAGTTAGGTGCCTTTATCAGGGACATGTGAACACACCCAGGGCGGGATTGAACCGGCGACCTTTCGACTGCCAGACGACAGCTCTTACCTCCTGAGCCAATGCCACCACTCTCAGCCAATGTCATGTTGTGGAGCACCACTCCACTGTAAAGGGTGAACAGAAACTGGCACAGAGAGAAAGCGCAGTACCTGCCAGACAGAAGTATCCAGACTGACAGGGGCCAGTGGGTCTAGACAAGCCCCAGTCCTCACAGTACATCCCTGCCACAGGTACAGGAGGAGAGCACCGTCAGAACACACCGCAGTCACTGGGGACATTATTCTCTTGTGCTTCAGTCTGTAAGGTGTGGGTGTCTTTTCCTCAGTTCATACTTCATATTTTATATTTTTCAAAATTGTCAGTCTGTAATTCTTCTAAAAAAAATAGCAGCGATACCTTCTCGCAATGTGATACCTTCTTTTGTAAGAATATCAATTCAGTGTATTTGTCTTACATTTCTCCTCGGTGTGCTGTTTTCCACAGCTGGTGTCAGGTGCAACATTCCCACCACATAATGTGATTATGCATAACAAGCTAGAGATTTGCCAGAGGTCCGATGCTTGTACATAACTTTGCATGCGGAATATGCAAATCAAATGCGGAAGAGCTAGCGTCTTAGGCCTGATATGCTGCTCAATATTACCATGTCAGACACTTTCATTTTAATCCTGTTTAAGTTCACACAAAACAAAAACACAGTACGATGCAGAGAAACAAATGAGAAATGCTGAGGAGGAATGGATACAGGAGTGGTCTGACCTGCTGGACACAGCAGGCACTGCTCCAGGTAGCTCTGCCCAGGCTGGGGGCTGTAGGTGCCCGGGGGGCAGGGCAGCACGTCCTCCCCTGTACCACCCAGACAGAAGTGTCCCTGGGGACAGAGCTGTACCCCCTCAGCATCAGTGCAGTATCGACCAGGGGGGCAGTCCATGCACCTGGACGCACCTGCACACAGACACAGACACAGACACACAGACACATACAGACACACACACACATACAGACACACATACAGACAGACACACATACAGACACACATAGACACAGACACAGACACACACAGACATACTCACACGCACACAGACACACAGACACACAGACACACCACACCACACCACCATTATCTCACTTGGAGCTAATATAGAACTACACCTCTAAAAACAGTATTTGATAAAGTTTGGGGGAAAAATTTAATGAAGTAATATTAAAATTTTATGTCAAATGCACATACATTGTATGATAAGACTATACGGTCATTTGAAAATGTTGTGCTTTCATTTAGTGCGACACAGAAGAATGCCGAAAGAAGATAACCACAAAATTAACAGAAACAGACATGTGTGATTAAATGACTATTGGCTGTATGATGTAAAGTCGGGGCAGTGCCTGTGGTATTGACGTAAGTGCCCTCGGGGCAGCTGAGGGGTGTGACTGAGCCCATGGGGCAGTAGAACCCCAGAGGACACCGTTGTCCTGTGACGCCATCGTCAGGTGAGGAGGTCCTCGCCCCGCCCGTGCAGTAAAACCCTGCAGAGAGCAAAGGACCAGCTCATAATGTATAGTCATATTTTACACCAGTACATGAAGCATATCTAAACAGGCCATGCCAAATTATGGAGCTATATTAGACATGCATTTAGGCTTTAAGAATAGTTAAGGGCGGCCTGGAGCGTAGTGGTTAAGGTTATTGACTGGGACACACAAGGTCGGGGTTCTAATCCCGGTGTAGCCACAATAAGATCCGCACAGCCGTTGGGCCCTTGAGCAAGGCCCTTAACCCTGCATTGCTCCAGGGGAGGATTGTCTCCTGCTTAGTCTAATCAACTGTACGTCGCTCTGGATAAGAGTGTCTGCCAAATGCCAATAATGTAATGTAAGAATTTACAGTGAATTTCAAGGTCTGAGATATAAAATGTACATAATATGGTTTGTTTGTAAATACTTTTTTTCCATTTTACCATTTTTCATTTGATCCTCCATGGTACCAAAGTTTGGGAATGTATGCATTCAAATTTATCCAATACCCAGAAAATAGTTATATAAATTTATTTTTACATTTTCTTCAGATTTTTTCTCATTTGTACCCAATTTTGGTGGCCAATTGTACCGTTTATTTAAATCGCCCATTTATAATGAGGAAACACCACTAAAACCCTTCCGGAAAGAGAACAACACGCCTTCTTGAAGTCGCATTGTCTGGAGCCCCGAACCGTGATTTTGGGGCAGTCAGGGCGCTGAGCGGCAGCCCAGTCATGCCTCTCCCGCATGCCCCGGCCACACTCGGATCTGGAAGGACCGGGTCGCCAACCCCAGTCCTCGGTGTGCAACTGCACCGAACGTCCAGTGTCTTAGCCATGCATCACCACGACGCTTCATACTTCTAAAAATGTAATAGTTCTGTTCCTGATCAATACGTACTGATCTGAAGGTTTGGACGCGTGACTTTGGACAGTATTCAGAGGCACTGTGCTGAAGTCCCTGCAGCCCTACCTGGGGCACACAGTCCAGAGGGCTGCACGAGGCCCGTCCCCCGGCAGAAGAACCCAGCGGGGCAGAGCCAGCAGGAGGAGGCGTCCGTCGCCCCGAGGGCATTGCTCCAGGTGCCAGGGGGGCACGGGTACTCCTGGGGGTGCCTGGTGCCCGAGGGACAGTAATGCCCTGCGGAACAAACACCTCCACTGCTCCTGTTCACCTGGAGAAGACAAAACCATGGGAGCTACAACAGGAGGTCTGCATAGAGGCCAGTTTACAGCAAGGCATGACTCTATTATTTGATGCTTAGCAGTGAATGTTCTGTGAAAAGGATTGTAATTCCTGTGGTCTAATGAGATTAGAGAGTCCAGTGAATCTGTGAAAATGAAAATTCTCTGAGGTTCACACATCCTGTGATTAATGCTCTTTTTCAAATTCCCTTACTGCCTCCCAGAGCTTCCAGCTGTATATGGCGTTGGGCAGGGGTGTGTGTGTGTGGGTATGTTATGGGAATGGAGGTATATGACCAGGGTGATAGTATTTTAATAGGATGGTGTATTATCAGGGTGATGGTATGTTACGGAGATGTAGGTATATTACCAGGGTGATGGTATGTTATGGAGATGTAGGTATATTACCAGGGTGATGGTATGTTACGGAGATGTAAGTGAATTACTGGAGAGCTGGTGTGTTACCGGGGACTTTGTGCATTACCGGACTGGCAGTGCTGGCCCCTCCACTGCAGTAGAACCCAGGCTCACAGGGACCCTGAGGGGCCGACAAACCAGGGGACCTGCAGAAGCTTCCGGCATCACAGGGGCCACAGTCCTGCACCTCCTCACCTCCCGTCTGTGCCAAGTATGAACCCTTCAGACACACGCCAGGGGGAACACACAAACAGGGACCACAGAATATTAGTCACACACCCACAATGGCAATAAATACACCTACACTTTAAATTAATATAGACAATTACGTCTGAACTGTCTTTGAACTGTATTTATCCCTTTTCACTGTGTCACCATAAAGGCTAGGTATATATCGATATAAGAGTGTCTGCCAAACGCCATTAATGTACTGTAATGTAATGTAATGTAAAAGGCTCAATAAAAGTCAATAAAATGTAATCAAATATGATGAACAGAAATGCGGGAGAACCAGGAGTCCCCAAAAAGGTGTACTGGACTCACCGAAGGGCAGGGGCGGGGCACTGACGCCCCAGGAGGACAGTAGTGTCCGGGGGGACAGAGTGTTGGGTGGGCCAGGCCCGTTTGGTTACAAAACCGGCCCCACACACAGCTGAGGCAGGAGGCCTGTCCCCGGGCCTGTGAAAACATGAGCTCATCGGAGACCACGGGAGTAACCATACAACAGACTGCCCTTGGCCACCATGAAAGCTTAACCACATAGGGAAAATTACAAACCTTTATTTTCTAACCCTGATTTTTTTTCATACTTATCTTCTATGCAGTGGAAAGCAGAAGCTGTAGTATTGCAAATCTTGTGTTTCATAAAATGCATCTGAACCATTTATTTGTGTTTTTTGTCATGATTAAATGAGCATACCCATTTAAAGTGAATCACTTACAGTATGAGCAGAGAATTCCTTTTAAATGAATTGTGCCTTCGCATCAAACCATTTGAATTGTAGTGGGGGGAAAAATCTTGTTCTTGAAACATACCAATTTCAAAAATGCATTTCATGCAACCCACCTTTTCTTATAATTATTTATTATTAATAAATTTTCTAATGGTTTAATCTACAATTTCTATTTTTCTAATGTATTCATATTTTAAAGCCTGTTTGCCATGCAGACTAACCAGTCTGCAATAAGATAAGAGCCGTCATCAGACTAATGACAAATGATCAGCATCCCCTGGCCTCCCACACAGTCACCATCACTGCCACTAATATCATTGCCTCTGATACTGCCCTCTCTCCTGGGGTGTTACTTGTCGACATGACCAGCTCATATACTCTTACTGCACTCAGACACAATTTAATTATGTCTCATAACCTCTTGCCATAAGTTCAGAATGGGCCTGCTCAGGTTACACATTTGTGGGTTGTGGATACAGGTTGAGTCTTATGACAGAAGCAGGTTGTGTTGTTTGGTGCCTAGGGTGAAGTCTTGAGTAGTGTTATAGGTAAGGGTAACCAAGCAGCGTAATGGTTAAGTAACTGGGCTTCAGTGGAGTGCTGCCATTGTACCCTTCAGCAAGGAACTTAACCTGAATTGTTACAGTAAATATCCAGCAGTATGAATATGTATAGCATGTGCTGGTCCATCTGGACACAAGTGGCTGGAAAGTACACTAATGGCTAATGTGGTGTAGTGTCATATATCAGGTTGAACAATGATGTCCATGGTAGCACAAGTAAGCTGATACGTCTGAGATGGTAGCTGTTAAGATTCTGAGAAAGGCACTTTCTATGCTATGAGATTACAGATGATTGTCCTTAATAGTCATTACCAGCAGGACTGTATGTATGAGCTCCCATCATATTACATGAGTATGTCACTTGAGTCTCTCCACTATTCCATTGCTTGGTGCTTTATCGACGACGTGCTACTGGCTGCTCTATATCCATACACAGGTATTGTTCATACTGTACATATTCACATAAATGAATAATAATCATAATTTTCCTCATGCCGGTCATATCCTTTAAACTCAACTAATTACTGGGTGATAAAGGTGTTAGCTGACATCGATTGTAGTACTACTACAACTACTACCAACAACAACCACAGCTACTACCAACAACAACAACTACAACAACAACAACAACAACAGCAGCATTGCTGTGGTACCGGTTGAAAGGTGCCCAGAGGACAGAGCTGGGCTCTTGCTGCCCCCGCTGGTGAGTACTGCCCCTGCCCCACCTCGTGCTGAGTGGGAGAGGTGGACCCAGTGGGGCAGTAATGCCCAGGGAAGCAGGGCCCGGTGGGGGAGGTGCTGTTGGAGCCAGAGCAGTAATAACTGCAAGAGAAATAAACAAGGCAGCCACTTCAATGGGACATAAACAATTATTTCCCACCTTTCCTAGCATCATTATGTTTTTACAGACACTTCGGTCATGTAATTTCATGTCCTTGACAGTCTTTTTAAAAATTATTCACAGAAGATGAGCAAGCACTATATTTTGAGACATGTAGCACCAGCACACACTATATTTCCCTTGGGCAGAGCTGGGCAGTCACTGCATCAGGGAACACTTCATGCATATCTAAATGAGGCAAGCTGGCAGCATCCAGCCAACCAGAGTTACTCCAACAAGTATCACCCAGAATCCCAGGGGCCCTGGACTGTGTACCCTGGAGGGCAGTTCACACACTGCCGGACGCCTGAGAGGCCGGTGCTGTTGCTGAAGGTGCCTGGAGGGCAAGGGATGGGGGCAGCAGAACCACCAGGGCAGAAACTTCCCACTGGACACAGGCCCCCTGTGGGCCCATCAGCTGGGGTCTGCAGGGGCAGAGAACCACGTTTACACAGCATCGGAGTGGTGGCCAAACCTGAACACTTTACTCCATTTACTCCTCACTCAAACAGTCTCCATTTTGAAGCTGCCTCTGACCACATTCAGAGATATTTGTTCCTATTTTCAGATAAAGTGGGGCTAAAACATTTAGATCTCCATTATGGCATGTGGTTTGATGGTCTTATTTTCTCTAATTATGTTACATCCTAAAACATTAGCACAGCCAGTGTACAGCCAGTAACGATGATGTAACGGCCGTCACACAAGCCCTCTTACCGCTGATGTAGCTCTCTCTCTGCAGTAGAACCCTTCACGGCAGTCTCCTGAGGGTGCAGTCAGACCCACGCCGCTGCAGTACCTGCCCCCACCACACGGGGAACACTGGGCTGCACTGCGCAGAGCAGGTCTAGGGCTGTAGGTGCCTTCCTCACAGGGCTCAGGGGTTTTACTCCCTTCTGCACAGAAGAAGCCCTGCCAGGACAGAACAATAATACAGTTATCACTCAGGACCTAATGAAGACTCAGTAGCAGCCAAGAACATTGAGATTGATTGCTGCCAACATTAAATGATCTGTTCATGTGTAATGCGTCGTTTGCTGCTGCTGTGAAAGGGTCAGGCTGGGATATCTGTCCTGGGGCCACGTCCATGCTCTACACCTGGGAATTACCAGGTCTAGAGCAGGGACAAGGCTCGGCTTTGGTATGAAACGAGGAATCCACTTTCACAAATTTTAAATCCTGTTTCCATTTGAAATCAGTTGTGTCATTCGTTATTTCAAGAAAATAATTTGGCAATATATGGTTGTATACCTTTCTAGTATGAGGCAGCTCATATTTGTAATATGTGTCAAGAACAGTCCATTAACTCCAAAACTGCCATCTAATAGAAATATTCATAACGCTCTGTGCAATGTCATCTCAAAAATAATGATTATGACTTTCAAAAAATAAGATCAGTGTCAAGTTTTATTATAGGAAACAATGGTTAAAGTTAGAATTGAGGTTGGGAAAAGGGCAAAAAAAGTAATATTTGTTTAATCTAAAGATGAGACTAAAATACATGTCAAGATTGTCTTGTTTTTTTTTGTTATCCCCTGCCATAAGTTTCTGTCCCACTGTACCTCTGGGCAGACGGAGGGCGTGTGCATTGCTGAGCTGCTGCAGAGGAACCCAACAGGGCAGGGCACACACAGCACCCCCTGGTGGCCCAACGAGTCATTCCTGAAGAACCCAGCATGGCAGGGGAAGGAGTGTGGGTGCCCGGTGCCAGGGGGGCACTGATGCCCATCAGGACAGCGCCCAGTCTACAACACAAACATCACAGCGCCCAGTCTACAACACATACATCACAGCGCCCAGTCTACAACACAAACATCACAATGCCCAGTCTACAACACATACATCACAGCGCCCAGTCTACAACACAAACATCACAGCGCCCAGTCTACAACACAAACATCAGTGTGCTGTTGAAAACAGCACACTGCAAAATAAAGTCTGTCTTAACAAGTGTTTTAGTCAAATGACTAAAAATCTTATTTTTCTTACGTAGAAACTATTTGCTTGTTTTAAGTTACTGTTTGCTTAAAAAGTGGAATTTTCGATCATACTTTACAATGAGGTTCATGAATTTGCATTACCTAATGTAGTTGTCTTTTCATTAGTTAATGTATTTGTAGACTGCTAACTAATGTACAAGTTACATTAATATGTATACTTTGGCAAACAATAGGATAAACGTATAGTAAACCATTAGCAAATACATGAACTGTTTTTGTTACTCCCATATGATTGGGCATTAACTAATGCAGTTGTTAACATAATGATGTACACACTTATTAAGACAGCTGTACAGACAAACTGTAAATGATTGTTGAGATTTAGGGGGTTAGACACTGTGGGGTAGCACTCAGAGGACTATATATAACTCACTGGCTCAGAGATGGGGTAGTCCTGAGGTTCCTCAGAGAAGCAAAAGTGCCCCTCGGGGCATGTTACGCACTCTGTGACCTCACGCATGCCTGGCTGCCCACTGTACGTCCCGTTCGGACAGGGGATTGGATTTGGGTTCTGAAGGAAAAATAAAGTTTATGTACATATTGAAAAATAAAGAGGCAGACATCATGAAAGAGAACGGGAGAAAGAGCGAGAGAGATAATGAACTTAGTTTATGGTGCTGAGAGCACTGCCCCAGGGCTGCCCCGATGGTGAGGGAGAGGGGCACTTACGACGCCGCCCCCGGGGCAGTAGAACCCTATGGGGCAGAGGGTGGCGGAGCGTTGGGGCTCACGGTCCAGGCCCCGAGAGCAGAGCAGGCCCGGGGGGCAGATCATCACCCTCAGCATGGCCTCCTCACTGGTGGTCTCCTCGCTGCAGTAATGCCCCTGCAGACAGGGGGAGCACTCCACCGAACCCTCGTCCTGCACCAAATACCAATGACACACAGTTAGCATGTATACATGGTCTTACACCAAGCCCTAATCATATGCCAATATCAATGACATACAGTTAGCATGTATACATGGTCTTACACCAAGCCCTAATCATATGCCAATATCAATGACATACAGTTAGCATGTATACATGGTCTTACACCAAGCCCTAATCATATGCCAATATCAATCACACACAGTTAGCATATATACATGGTCTTATACCAAGCCCTAATCATATGCCAATATCAATGACACATAGCATCTATACACTGTGCCCTTAGCATGCATCAAAACATCAATAACACACGGTTAGCATTTATACATAGCCTTACACTGAGCCCAACACAGCAAAAAGTATTTTAGTCTTATATGTATTTACACTTAAAATCTTATTTCTATCACTTTTTCGCTAAATACAACAAAACTATTGCCAATGAAGTGAGACATTTCACTTATTCCAATATTTGCCAATGGGCAAAAAGAAAATTCACGGGTAAAAGAAACTAATATTTTAAGTTTCACTACAAGACTAAGACACTTGTCACTACAGACATTTTACAGTGTAATCCTGCAGCACGTAGGGATTATTGATGTGTAAGTACAGAGTAGCTGCCTGCTCCGCAGGCCCTGGGGCTGATGGTGGCAGGGCTGGGGCAGGAGTATCCGGCTGGGCATGTGCTGCAGTCCTGAGCCTGCTGCCCCTCTTTCAGCCTCCGGAACGTTCTCCTGTAGGAACACAACAGCGGCGGTCACTCACACACAGGGCCAAATTCAGTCTCTGCAGGATTTACATCATCAACATCACCATCATCATCATCATCACCATCATCATTCTCAATAACATCATCATTTTCATCATTGTAACCATCCTCATCATCCCAATCATCATCACCATCCTCATCATTATCTTCATCACCATCATCATCATCATTCTCATTAACAACATCACAATCATAATCTCCATAACACATATCCCTGACTCACGCGGGGCAGGGTATAGGTTTTGAGGTGCCCTCTGGACAGTAGTGCCCCTCAGGACAGGGCTGGCAGTCCTCCGGCTGCCCGTTCCCCATCTTAGTGCTGTAGGTCCCAGCAGGACAGGGGTACTGAGAGCCGTACTGCGTCCCTGAAGCAAAACACAGAAACAACATGTCTGTACAGTGCTTTAAGATATTGGTCCTTTGTGAAAAGCACAGTACAAATGAAACTGCATTGAACTGAACTCAATTCCTTGACAAACAGAGTGAATAGACCAGGGATAGTCAAATCACAGTTCTCGAGGACTCCCTTTACATGGGAGTCAGGTGTAAAGACAGTCTGGCCAGTCGGTAGCATAAATTGTTCAGTTAATTACCTTGGAGAAAAGAAAACCAGGACTGGATTTGGTTGTAAGGATCCCTGCAGTAGACTGCACAGGGTACAGGTGGTATTGGCCACCCAACCCAGTTCCTGGAGATTTACCATCCTGTAGGTCTTACATTCAACCGTACATTGGCACACCTGATTCTACCAACCAGCAGCTCAATGGGATCTCTAGCTGTTAAATGAAGTGTGTTTGTCCTAGAGTTTGAGTGAAAACCTACAGGACAGCAGATCAGCGTGAGAGTAGAGAATCCCCCCCCGGTCACCTTCAGGGCAGTAGTGTCCAGAGCTGCACCTCCCAGAGGGGACCCCGGCCCCGGGCAGGCAGTACCACCCCCTCAGACACGGCCGGCACTCCCTCTCCGACCGCATCCCGCTGCGCTCGCTCCACGTCCCGGCCGGGCACTTGTGCTGGGTGGGGTACATGGTGCCTGGGGGGCAGAAATGTCCCGGGAAGCAGGCCAGCGGGGGTCTCTGTGCTCCTCCTGTACCTGTGTGTGGGAATTTTAACTTATATAGCTCAAAGCATTAAACAATATCTCATATTAATACTCCTCCCTGATATACAGTGTTTTAGTCTAAAATCTCCGAAGTAGGAAATATTAGCATTAGTGAAACTGTCTTACCTCACCTCTCATAAAAATTTATAAACCAGGTTAGGATGATTTCATTTGTGTAATACACTCTCATATTATGCGCTAAATATAATGTGAATAATCAGCAAGTGATTTCTTTGGCAGATTTTCAGTGCAGGTGTTGAGATAAGTGTGTAGAAGCAACTGTGAGGTTGGTCTCTGTATTTTATAAATACTTGCAAGGGACATTATTAACTGCATTACTGCCAATAGCTCAATGTATAAGAACCTTTTCTGTGACATGGGCAATGACTACACCTGTATGCATTCACAGTTCATATTATCTATATACATTTATATGTGCTACATAATTCATATTCCCCACAATACACTACCTACCTTTCCATTCTGTGCCCCACAGCAAATACAACAGTCATTAAAAATAGTCCCTTCACACTCATAGGGAATGACAGGCACGGCTTAGAAGGCACATCCTAACTAGTGTAACGCTGTGGCACAGTGATTTAACACAGTATTTCACACCTCAAAAGCAACCTGACTGGTGGTGGCAACGAGAAAGAAGAAGGGGGGGCAGATGACAGTTACAGTGAGCTGTAATTCAGCGCACTTCATGCTAATATCTCAGGGTGCTTTATAAACAGAGCAGAAAAGACAAACAAGAACAGACAAGTTAGCACATGATTACAGCAGCACCTCTGAGATGTGGAAGTGAATGCCTGAGACGCAGCTAAAAGCTCTTCAAACCCCCTTTTTTTTTTAGAAATTAGCAGTTGCTAAATGCAGAGTGATGGTGTGAAAGAGAAGGAGGGGTGTGTATGATGGTGTGAATGAGTAGGAGGAGGGGTGTGTATGATGGCGTGAATGAGGAGGGGTGTGTATGATGGTGTGAATGAGGAGGGGGGTGTGTATGATAGTGTGAATGAGGGGGGGTGTGTGTGATTGTGTGAATGAGGAGGATGATGAAGGAAAGGACCTCGCAGACAGGCGTATCGTGGTGGGCACTGCTGGCACTGGGAGCGGTCGGTGAGGCCGGTGTGGTTGCTGAGGGTGCCGGGGGGGCAGGCGCTGGTGGGGGGGTTGGGCTTGGAGGAGCCAGGGGGGCACACAAACCTGGGGGAGGCAGGGAGGGAGGGGGGAGGGAATGCTGATAAAGTAAAGTCTGTCTTGAGATGTGTCATTTTCATCTCTCAGGTAGAAGATTGTTTTAAGTTACTGTTTGTTTGACAAATTACATTTTCTCACCTCATGGGCAAACCTTAACCCTTTCAGACCCTAATGAGCACACTACAATGTACACCACTTGTTTGTCCTTTTTTCACCACATTAATCTATAAAGAAAACAATAAAAGTCCATTGAATCATACATTTTACAACTGTTCGGACCTAGAGTCCACTGGAATGTACAAAAAATGAAAATAATTAAAGATTTGCAATAAAAAGTTTTTTGTTTGAATCTCATTTCTAAATGCAACTATACATTTTCCCCATCCCTGAAACATTTCAGGTGTGAAGGGGTTAAAATGTGTAAAACTGGCTCACCTTATTAAAAAAGCTGATGTTTAGTAATATGATGTTTAGTCTACATAAAACAAAAATACTTATTAGGTTTTTTGGTTTTTGCAATGTATCATATAATGACTGCAAAAAAGTATTAAGTATTAACAAGTGGCATAGTGGAACAATAATGAGACTTCAGAATAGAAAATATTAGCTTGTTTTAAGTTACTGCTTGACAAGGGAAATTTTCCTACCTCATTGGCAAATCTTAAAATATATCAAACTGTCTCATCTCATTGACAATATTTAGCGAATAAATTAATAGAAATAAGATCTTTCGTCCAAATATATAAATTAAATCATGAAGAGTTTGACTAATCTTTGGGTTTTGCAGTGTATCATATAATGTTGTGTGCATGGTGAGGCAGGGTCCTCCCCTCACCCCTGCATGCAGTCCACGTCCGGGCCCTTGAGGGCTCCCTGGGTGCAGGCCTTGCCTGGGTAACAGGGCCTGCAGTCTGCTGGCTCATCCTGCCCCTCCAGGGGGTTAAACGTGCCTGGCTGGCAGGGCTGGGGGTCACTGTAGCCTTCTGGGCAGTAAAATCCAGCTGGGCACTTCAAGCAGTCCTTAACACCTAAATGGCATTAAGCACATGTCATTTCTGAAGGCATCAGAACCTGGACAGCCGTAAAGTTACATGACTATGAACGCAGTGAGTAAGTAAGAAGAGCTAAAATGGTGGCTGTGTGAGAGAGAAGAGGTGAATTGGTGAATGGGTGTGAGAAATGGCTGAAATCGTGGATAAAGAGAATGGAGAGGGCTGAAATGGAGGATGAGGAGAGAGAAGGGCTGAAATGGAGGAGAGAGAAGTTTGAAATGGAGGATGGAGGAGAGAGAAGGGCTGAAATGGAGGAGAGAGAAGTTTGAAATGGAGGATGGAGGAGAGAGAAGGGCTGAAATGGAGGAGAGAGAAGTTTGAAATGGAGGATGAGGAGAGAGAAGGGCTGAAATGGAGGATGAGGAGAGAGGAGGGTTGAAATGGAGGATGGAGGAGAGAGAAGGGCTGAAATGGAGGATGAGGATAGAGGAGGGCTGAAATGGAGGATGGAGGAGAGAGGAGGGCTGAGATGGAGGAGAGAGGAGGGCTGAAATGGAGGATGAGGATAGAGGAAGGCTGAAATTAAGGATGAGGAGAGAGGAGGGCTGAAATGGAGGATGAGGAGAGAGGAGGGTTGAAATGGAGGATGAGGATAGAGAAGGGCTGAAATGGAGGATGGAGGAGAGAGAAGGACTGAAATGGAAAAGAGAGAAATTTTAAATGGAGGATGAGGAGAGAGAAGGGTTGAAATGGAGGATGAGGAGAGAGGAGGGCTGAAATGGAGGATGGAGGAGAGAGAAGGGCTGAAATGGAGGATGAGGATAGAGGAGGGCTGAAATGGAGGATGGAGGAGAGAGGAGGGCTGAGATGGAGGAGAGAGGAGGGCTGAAATGGAGGATGAGGATAGAGGAAGGCTGAAATTAAGGATGAGGAGAGAGGAGGGCTGAAATGGAGGATGGAGGAGAGAGGAGGGATGAAATGGAGGATGAGGAGAGAGGAGGGCTGAACTGGAAGATGGAGGAGAGAGGATGGCTGAAATGGAGGATGAGGAGAGAGGAGGGCTGAAATGGAGGATGGATGGCTCTTACTGATGGCACCCTGGTGCGGGGTGAAGGTGCCCTTTGGACAGCTGACTTCCTCCAGGGTCCCAGCAGGGCAGAAGCTCCCCCGGGCACAGGGCAGGCCAGGGGCTGCTGATCCTGGCACACACACACACACATGTAAACACACACCCACACACACATGTAAACACACACACACTGGCACAGGTAAACACACACATACATACACATGTAAACACACACACACTGGCACATGCACACTGTACTTACACACACCTCAACCCTCTTGCGTAAAAACACCAACACAAACAAATTAAAACATATACATGCACAGTATGCACACATACAAACACACATAGACACACAGGCATAAAGGCATAAAGACAGTATGACTTTTCTATTAGATGTACAAGATTTTCTTATTAATTCAAAGATGATCATAATTGTCATTATAAGACATTATAGAAATCTAATAATTACCAGCTTAAATCCATGCACAGATGTAAATGTTAAGTTGTTTAGATTTCTTATCTGATATCCCGGATGTTTTTGGCCTACCTGCAGGACAGAAGCGCCCCTCAGCACACCTCTTGCAGGCCGCCCTGGTGGTCTGTGCAAGCTGCCCCCCTGCAGTGCCCACGGGGCACGGGGTGCCGTGGGGCACCCCCGTGCCCTCCTCACAGTAATACCCCAGTGGGCACATGAACTGGGATCCTGGTCGACTGGCACTGCCCTCTAGACAGTAAAAACCTGGGAAACATTATTCAGAATGAGTAATTTCTCTCATGGGTTTGTCATTGTTATTTTTATTAACAGATACTCACTTGCACTTTTTATATGGTATACATTTATACAGATGAATATTTACTGAAGCAGTTTAATGTGGCTCTTGTGCACTTTTGTGAGGAATGGAACCTACAGGACACATCTATAGTTAAAAAGCCCAGCGCTATGCAACATAGCGCTTACTATTGTTTCCATTGACCTCACTATGTTTTGCTTTTATTGTCATGTAGTCATGGAGTTTCTCTTCTCCTCTACTCCTCTACCAAAATATCAGATCAGTGTAATTGGCAAGTTCAGTAACACTCTGAGTGTACATTGTGGATGTTGTGAACACCTGTAGTGTATATTGTAGAATGTGTTCATTGTGGATGTTGTGAACACCTGTAGTGTATATTGTAGAGGTTAGTAAGGGGCCAGTGTACCTGCAGGACACAGTGCACAGTCTGTCTCCCTCCGAATACCCTCCTTCGCACCATACCTCCCTGCTGGACATGGGACAGCCACACCCCTAGTGCAGAAATGACCTAAAAAAGAAATATTATTTTTTTCTTTTTTCTTTTTTCTTTTTTCTTTTTTAAAATCATGAACGTTACTGTCTCATCTCATTGGCAATGGTTTTGCCATATGAACATGAGACAAAAATACTTAATAATTGAATTATTTATTTATTTGTTGCAGCGAGAATTTTAATAGTTTAATAGTTTTGGTTTTTTTTTACGTGTTCGAAGTCTCACCCAGGGGGCAAACTGAGCAGGCTGGCCCCTCCCCCTCTTCCTGGTTCCTGTATGTCCCTGGTGGGCAGGAAGTTGAAACCCAGGACCTCTGCACCAGGGGCCCCGCAGACCTGTTCCAAAGTGGCCCCAACGTACCGCCACAGTGAAACGACCCGTTACAGCTCTCACACCGCACCTGGCCAGGGCGGGACGTGTACTGCCCAGAGGGACACGGTAAGGGCTGAGATATACCTGTACTAGGACAGTAACTTCCTGCAGGAAGGACAGATACACAAATAGACAGAGTGATGCTTTTTTTTGCCTTCCAAAGATTCAATTCCAACATTTCCTAGCTGTGGCATACTTTATTGAAGAAGAAAAAAACAACTAGATGGTTCATGCATGTCAGAGGAAATGGGCCTTTTTAGTTTTGCCTTGCCTGCAGGACATTGGAGACAGTGGTCACTGCTGTCAGTGGAGTACAATCCAGCAGGACACTCAACGCATTCAGTCTGGGTCGGGCTGGGCTCCCGTCCGGGGCCACACTATGGAACAGAAACAGAACTCCATCCATGCCCTTCAGCCATGTTTAGCACACCACCACCCATATGAAAAAGTATAATAAACATACTTGATATAAACATTAATTATACTTCAAGTATTCTTACTTATAAAATAGTACAGTTCAGGTATACTTCAGCATACTATTTCTTCATATGGGCCATCTTGTCTCACAAGCAACCAGTGCTATGCTCTTCTTTCCACTCTTCCTAAGTTTCTAGATTGCTCTCTAGCCTGATTCTAGTATGATCTGCCCTGGCGGAAACTGATAAGCCCTGTGTGTGCTGTCTGTAAGACTCTGAAAGGTAAAGCATACCTTACGCTGATGCCCATCTGGGCAAATGGAGCCAGTGGGACAGGGCAGGCAGGCGGTGAGTCCTTCTGGTGAGTGTTCTCCTGAGGCACAAGGCATGATGGTCCCGGTGCTCAAATCACAAGACACCCCAGCTGGGCAGGGCCTACAGTTCGCCCCATCCTCACCACTGATGGAGCCTGGGGGGCAGGGCTAAGCACCAGCCCAAAAACAAACACTTAGCATCTACTACATCATACATGTGACTATTTGAATCCACCAGTTTAATTAGCGAACTGCTTGAAATGTTGTGCTTTTGGTTGCAATAGCTTGTTTGAAGCTACTCTGGAGGACGAGACTGTGGGGTATTCCTTCAAGCAAATACTGGAATGGCCATGTCTAACCAGGCTTTTGATTCCTAAATATGAGACTTTAATTTTGTTATCCAATGTATCTGTAACAATCTGTAACTCTAATCTTCTCAGTCCGAATAAATACAAAATAATATAAAAGGCAGGGCAGGCTGCATGCTCAACAAGTCTGAAACTGTAGCACTCTTTTCACACAGCTCGTATACTGTGTACTGTTCAATAGGGAATAATCAGCATCAGCATGCTTGTTGTAGTGTAAGAGATGCATAAGAAACCAGCCAAATTCCATGAGAAAAGGTCATTCAGTACATCTAGGCTCGTCATTTTGTCTACTGTCAGGAGAATATCTGGTACTCTCATAAATCGTGTCTATAAAAAACCCACCTGGCAGTCTTGAATTCCTTCTTTGCCAGTGTGGTAATTGTAAGTCCCAATGGGGCATTTTCTTGGAGCAGACACATTACCAGGGCAACTGTGACAGAAACATTATATTTGGAAATATATAAAAAATATATATCTTTTTCTTCAAAAGTTTTTCCACAGACTGTGGTATAAAACAGTTCTCTTTAAAATATAAATATATAGAACTTTTGAAATCTGTCACAAAATGAAGGATATCAACAAGCTGCTATCTACAAGGTTACAGCGTATTCTATATAACCTGCATTATCATATGATTGAAAACTTACTAATATCCCACTGGACACTCTGCACAGAGTCCGGATGAGAAGTAGAATCCTTGGGAACAAGTGACCAAACAGTGATCGCTACAGATGGAACATTCTGGACTCACAGCCTGAACTCCTACAACCATTAAACACAGGATTAGTCATGTGCAGCCCTTAATATGTGGCATTGTGTGACTGGCTCCCCAACAAACCTTGTATTACAAACTTTGTACTACAGACATTTATTTCATTCAAAATGCAAGAAGCTTCTTCTTATGCAACAAAATAGCTATGGCACACACTGGAAAACTCACCTGAAATAGGATGGTGCAGTATCCATAGAGGGTTAAAACACAAACATGCCAAACATGACCAATGAAAAAGAAACACCATGTGCATGGCTGACTTGCATAAACTCCTCCATCTCATGATGATTGTGTGTGATATTTCTGAAAGCAACCTGCTTTCAGCAGAATGTGTGAGCAGTGCTGTGGTTCAATGAGGGAAAGTGATCCCACTGAAAGTGACATTTGAAACAGGACATGTGATTCCCTGGTAGGCTATGGGACATTAGGGCTCTCTGGTTACCTGCCCGCACCGTCCTACCTGGAGAAGCTGAGGCATATCCACTGACATGTGGTTCATTCAAATCGCAAAACAGACATACTGTAGCCTCTACTGCACAAAATTGGACAGATATAATTGTGTCCCTCGGCCTTGCCAGATTTGAAAATGAAATTAAGAGGGGATTGAGCTGTTGAGTTTAACAGGCTCAGATGAGCAGCTTGAATTGGAATTTTACTGTCCTTATGCTGGGAGGCCTCTTCAAGCAAACTGACACTGGCTGGCTGTGTATAGGCATGCATGTGTTGCATACAGTTCCCATGAGAACGAAAAGAAAAGGCAAAAGTTTAGACGAGACTGTTGTTGAGGTTATGAAGGTGTCAGATGTTTCCTGTTTGTTTTTCCTATGCCAGCCATCGGTACATTGCAAACCGTGCAGCTGCTGGTTTGTGCACTTTACCGAGGTGTGAGACTCTCTGTCTATATTACTTTCAAATCAGCTATTTGAGTCTTGCCATCAAGAGTCTTGCCAGAGTCTCCGGATCCTAGATCAAGTTTCAATCAAAGTTCAATTTTGTCCTCAAATTTGATGCATAATTTAATATCATATTATATCAATAATATCAACAAATTCCTTCTTTAATATTTTGTACGGGTGGTCCCCCTGATTTCTTGGTGGTGTATACGACAGTCAAGCTGCATAAAACAAGACAGTTGCCTCAATTTTTACTTGTGCCACATTGAGCAAGTTGGCAGAGGATGCTTTTACAGTTTGTCTTTGCTGATAAATAGTTAACATTTCAGAAATCTAAGAAGGTAGTAGACCATTGACTGCTTAAATAAGTAAAATAGTTACATCAAGAATAAAATAAAAACATTATTTCCTTAATTGCATTTTATCATGCATTTAATTTATACCAGCTTCATACCATTTTTTCTATTTTCTCTTTTCAAACCCATGATGAAAATTAAAAGTCTAACTGACTGTGAAATATAATAAATAAAGTTGTCTTTAAACTGAAAGTTGGCATTAAACAATTAAATGTGCATCAATCGTTTGAGCAGAATGATTCCACTGAGCATACACAATGGATTATTTTATCATGTTAACATGAGTCCAAGCATGGAAACACAACTCCCACAGAGCTTTTTTCACAAAAGTTAACCACTTCCTGATGTTCTCCACTTCCTGTTCTTGTTACCGCCTGTTTTAAGTGGCAGGTAACATAGTATGTTCTACAGAGTACTTTTGTTCATATCAGCAGCACATATATTGCATAAACCAGACCAGGCTAGGGTTGAACAAGAATGACTATTTTACCCGAACTGATATTTCTGCTCCTGCTCAGGATCAAAGGTAAGATTTATGATTAGTGTTACTATTATTTAGTTTAATAACAGCAACATGATGAAAGTATTTTTTCCACAGAGTGATCTATTCATTTGCCCATATATACCCATATATTATCAAGTGATACTTTGAAAAAAATGTTTTTATTATAACAACGTAGGTGTGAGAGCAAAATTTCACTTTTATTTCCAACATTTATGACATTTTTCATGTTGCCTGTCATCTTACATTTATAATTTACATGCTGCAGCTTGTGGATGTGTTTTCTGCATTTAAGCCATTTCAATTCAATTTAAGTCCTACAATTATTTAATATGTAATTCAATTCCTTTAACTGAATAACAAATTGAGGAGAATTGTCTAGATTCCCAAGAGAAGATTAAATTAGCTGTGGTGAGATAAATAATTAGGCTAGGTCAAGCAAGTTAAGTTAAAATGTTAACATTTTAAGCTTATTTTAGTCAAGAAATGAAGCTACTTTGTCTATGGAGGGAAATATTAAAATATATGAGGTTTCTGACAGAGCTCCAGCACAGTGGTACTCAGGCCCTCATGTTCTCTAAGCGGACACACCCATGAAGAGGCGTGGCTGGTTATTCAGGATGATAAGCCTTGGCACATTATTACAGTAGAGTAAGTCATTTCCTGCTTTCTGTGGCAATACGGCCACACAAAAAAGAAGCATTCAAATAATGAGGTTCAAGAACTAATTTAGGCCAATGATCAAAGTAATCTTTATTACTACCTTTATATAATCTTTATTTGTCTGTATTATCCATTCAAAGAAAATTTAATTCCCTCAGATAATAAAACAGATAATGAAAACGACTACAAAAGAGACGCATTTATGAAAATGAACTCCAAAAGAATATAATTATTAAAAATAATTATAAAATATGAAAATTCTAATGATTATAAAAACTTCAAGGTGTATGACTTAATTTCTACGAGCATAAATAATATGAAATATGTAAAGACTGGGGTTAGTGGGTAACCAATAAGGGTGTGACAGTATAAAGAAATCTTGCTTCAGTGTACCGCTGTTTTTACTTCATGTTTCAGTACATGTTCAGTAGAGCAGAAAAACAAATGGCAAACATAAAACTGCTTTTCATATATTATGAAAATGTAAACAGTGGCTAACTGGCCACAATTTCTTGCAGAACACAATTTGTCATTTGGATGTTTATAAATTAAGTTCCACACACCAAATAATTTATGCAGGTTTGGGTTACAGTGTGTGCCAAAGCGAAAACCCAGTACTAAAGGCCTTGACAAAGCACGCAGTGACGCTTTTCTCATTAGCCTCGCGTTGCTGCTTCCATTGTTTCACAGAAGCCCCCAATTGCTTGGAGGTTGAGTGTCAATAATACAGATGAAACAAGCTACTATTTGTGTTACACAGGGCTGCAAATAAGGTCACAGACTGCTGCGCTGGCACTGTTACGTTCTTTGGGGAGAACCATACACATATTCTTTTGGAACTGCATGTGAAAAAAAAGAAAAACATATAAATAAATGTGTTCACATTGTTTTAAAACAATGTCATGTTTGTTGACATTTCTTAAAACCCGCGGTTTTCTCCATAACAATGTGTGCAAAGTATTTTGTATTTTCAGTGACTCTTAAAATAGGTCAGATGCGGGGGGGGGGGGGGGGGTGATGGGGGGAGAGACAAACTTACGATTAATTAAACAATATTGTTAATAGTATGAATTCCGCAAATTCCCTCAAAATTCTTCAAAAAGGGAAATTCACCCAAACCTTTACAATACCACTCATTTCACACACACCCCTCTGTTATCTTTTCTGTAGGTGCTTTTCTGAATGGTGTGAACCCAGAGAATGGCTACGATACAGTTGTTGCCCAACTGGGGGTACCTCTAACACTGAAGTGTCAGCATAACTGCACCGCATGGACCCGTGGCTCCTGGGACCTTGAACAAGCAGAGGTGTCCGTCTGTAGGTCCTGTTTTAGTGAAACAAAGAAAATGGACAGAAATGGCGCTGTCTGCACAGTGCTCCTCTCTCTTCGTTATGTGTCTGTTAATCAAACCCATTACAAGTACGAGTGCCATTCTGTGGAGAACGATGACCCGAGTCTGACCAGGAAGAGGGAGCGGCGGGTTCTGGTTGTGGTTCAAGGTAAAGGAGCCGTCTGCATTCATCCATCCATCCATTCATTATCCTAACCCGCTTATCCTGAACAGGGTCGCAGGGGGGCCGGAGCCAATCCCAGCATGCATTGGGTGAAAGGCAGGAATACACCCCGGACAGGTCGCCAGTCCATCGCAGGGCACACACACCATTCACTCTCACACTCATACCCACAGGCAATTTATTTAAACCATATTTAGCCATATTACCATAATCCATGAAAGATTATTAGCATAATCCATGAAAGAAGAAATCTCTCCAATGCTGTCCAATACAAAAATTTTTTCAATACAGTGTTTATGATTCATGGGGAATCCATAGATTGCGGTGATTTGCAAAATCTGTGCACTGTGCGCAGGTTTTGTAAAGTTGTCTTTGGCAGAAAATGGGCAGCCTTAAATAAATGAAAAGCCGAAAAATGACAAATGCTGCCCTTTTCATTTTTACTCAAACAAATCAACACTACATTTCTTCCACAAAATATCTAAAGCAGCCAACACCCCGATTTTAAATCTGATTAGCTAAAATAGATTAGGACACAGTAAATTTGGAGAAATAACTTACACAAAGTTAAACTTATGAAGAAGCGAAGGGAGAGATTTAGTTGTTTTAAAATCGTACATTTTATTTCAGCTCCCCCTAGTGCCCCGGAGGTGTCAGTGACCCCGCAGGGTGACGTGAGGGCCGGGAGGTCAACGGGACTGGTGTGTGCCACGAGGGGTTTTAATCCCAGGAACGTGACATTCACGTGGACCTTCAACGGCTCTCCAGTGGCAGGGGCCAGCGAGCACACCGTGGGAACAAATGCTGACAGAACATTCTCCGCACAAAGCAACATCTCTGTCACACCCACGGCTTTCCATCACAAGGGCGCGTTCACATGTGAAATCCAGCACCCTGCGCTGAGTCGCCCTCTCAGAGCAAGCATCACACTGGATGTGAAATGTAAGAGACCGAGGTTCCCCGTGAGCGTCGCTGTACGACCGAGTCACTCAAATCACGGTCCTAGAGTGCAGAGGGCTGCTGGTTTTCCACCCTCTCTCTACCTGGGAGTCCGGTGTGAAGCCCGTCTAGCCACTCAGTAGCACCAGTGTTCAGTTAATTACCTGGGAGAAAAGGGACGGGAAGATCTGAGGATCCCTGCTGTACAGTGTACCTCAGAAATGACTCGCTCCTCGTGTGATTAATTTTTAAACAAAAACATTTCCATTTTGCTCTTTGATGAAAACATGCTGTTAGATTCTAACCTGTCATTTTAATGGCGTGTGTTCCAGATCTTTCCCTGAATATATCGTACAGTGGCAGCATAAAGAGCACAGGGGAACCACTACGATCACCTCATGCTATCAGAGCCAGTGTGGGTTCATACCTCAAGCTCTCCTGCCGGGTGCACAGTAACCCCCCTACTGAGGGTCAGTGGGTGAGAGAAAATGTTGCCCCCTCCAGGCAAATAGGTACTGCCACAACACTGACCCTGGACAAAGTAAAGGCAGAAGACGCTGGAAGCTACAGTTGTGAGGCATCTACAGCCTACGAATCCAAGCGCTTAACTGTTACAATTGAAGTGAATTCGGGTGAGTGTTTTTCTCAAACCTACAACAATACATAAGTTAATCAAGATACTGTGTTTGTATATAGCAGGATTGCCAAAGCACTTGAAAATCCTTCAAAATATTTGAATCAATTCGTACTATTGTTTAAACATAATTCCTCTCAATATATACATTTTCACCGCTGCTGCCTCCAGGACTGCAAACAGCAGGTCGACCAGGGGGTTCAGCTCAGCCAACCACAAATTATGTGTACACTCAGTGAGCACTTTATTAGATATTTATTCAACTTATTCTTTAGACTCATTGATGTTCTGCTGCTGCAGCCTATGCACTTCTTTTTCACACCATTATCTGTAACTCTTGACAGTTGTGCATGAAAATCCCAGGAGATCAGCAGTTTCTGAGATACTCATACCACCCTGTCTGGCACCAATGATCATTCCACGGTCAAAGTTACTTTGATCACATTTCTGTCCCATTCTGATATTTGGTCTGAAAAACAGCTGAACCTCGTGACCATGTCTGCATTCTTTTATGCATTTAGTTGCTGCCACATGATTGACTGATTAAATATTTGCATTCAAAAGCTGGTGAACAGGTCTACCTAATAAAGTGGTCACTAAATGTACATACTTGTTCGCAGGCAGTTCTCCCTTAATGTATTTTCATCAAATCTAACTGTAGCTAATTTACTGAGCTAGCTAGTTTGCTAATGTGCTGCTGTTAGTTCTCCAGTTCTAAAATCCACTGCCTTCCAGGCATCACCGAAGGAAGGAAAGTACCTTGGGCATAATAACAGCAACAGTTCAAATCTTTCACTGGTGCCATTTCTTTGTCACAGGGGGGTTCATCTGGTTTAAGGTGTTAGCTGCCACCATGGTTATTGTGGCAACTGTGCTGGGCGTTGCAGCGGTATACTTCTGCCTGAGCAGCCGAAGAAAGAAAAACGGTGAGCTCCAGGTTCAGCACTGGCCATGAGGCCACTCGGGCTAGCTCTGTACAGAGGGAAGACTAAATATTTAATTTGCAGTAAACTATAACTGTAGATGTGTATTTTGTCTGTGCCTTTTAAAGGCTATTGGTCTCACGTTTTTAAATTGTCCTTTATAATTCATTTTAAGTTTAAGCTAATATATTTATAATTCCTTGTACAATATAGCATGCCAGGATTTTACCACCTGCAACAGGTAAGACATTCAGTTTCTTTGTACCCGAGCTGCCATTTTCACCTGGCGAGGTGCAGGGCATACAGGGCGTGCTCCTCGCGTGACTTCGGACTTCAGCAGCCACGTCCAGTACGCCACGCACCTCGCCAGGTGACTGTGCCAATGTGCCGCGCAAAGTTGATTCCGGAAAATATGGCCATATTTCCTCAACTCTAAAATGTCACCATAGTGACAAGTTAATTTGAGGAATCCCAATATTTGGGTCTTTGTCTTCTTTTTAAATGTCACTGAGGATATATTAAATATATTTTTCATGTATCTATTGACAGTGGTACAGCAAACATTGAACCGAGAGTTGAAAAGCCCCCTGCTACAGGTAAGCCTTGACTCATCTCTTCAGGCTACACCTTTCCCTCCCTAACTCACCATCATGATTAGCCTTATATATGCCATAGACTGTAATGGCACGTATATAGTTGTATAGATATTGTTGTTGTTTTTTTCTTGTATTAGCTATTGTATTGTTGTACTCGGGGTATTCTAGCTGCCAACTGCGGTATGCTAGTTTGGAAGTTGATGTATTCTTCGAGGGTTCCGATTGTATCTGTATGGTTACACTAGGACTCGGAACTGTACTGTCCTCTCAGGTCCTCTTCGCACTTGTACTTGTGTTTGATCTGCACTTCGTTGTATGTCGCTCTGGATTAGAGCGTCTGCTAAATGCCTTGTAATGTAATGTAATTTTTCCAATCGTCACTTAGACACAAACCAACTCACAAACGAATGCCGTTCTCACCTGAATATTTCATGCATTAGGTGAAAGCGCAGCAAAATGGGAGCCTGTGGCAGTGACCTTTACCTGCGCAGGTAAGCTAACATCAGAGCCAGCTCTGGAGGGCTGAACTTTCGTACCGCCACAGAAAACGTTGTCATCACGCTGTTGTCTTCCCTCCAGACAGTCAGAGCGATCACGAGGTCCCTTACGCTGACATCATGATATCTGTGAGAGGATCCAGCACACCTGAACTCACACACATCCCAGACCCCACCCCCAGGAACTACAGACAGGTAAGAGGTCAGCAGAGAGGGGCATATACAGTCACCCCCTCCCCTCCTTAAGACCAGGCGTGGCAAACTCAAGTCTTGGAGGGCTTATCGGTGTCTTTCAGCATGAGTGATCCATTTAAGTCATTGCTTGGCTAAGGAGTCCACACAGTCCATCCCAAGGCTTTAACTGGCTGGTGATTGAAAAGAAACCACAAATATCTGTAAATAGTATGGCCCTCCAAGACAAGAACTCAACCACAACTTTAGACTTTTGCACCTACAGTACTGCACCACAACAAAACTGTCCACAACTAGTTAGCTCATCAATTGAACATGTCCCTGTTGCCCTCCCTTATAGTCAAATCGCACTCCGCTATTCTTTCCTAATTCAGATGTTGTTGGCTGTGTAGATAGCTAACTGCAATGGACACTAATGAGAAGATACACAAAGTTCAATTTCCCCCTATGACCTCTGACTTCTGACCTCTCTTTGCCCTCTTTGGCAGCGGTGGAAGGAAGAGCAAGGCTCGAGCAGCCTGTTGCAGGTCTCCTGCTCGGCTGACAGACTGCATGTCCACCAGAGGGATGTGGCCAGGAAACTGAGCACCAGTTCTGAATATGCCGTCATCCAATATCGCTCTGAGCCACTCAGCTGAGATGAGAAGAAGCCAGAGCAACACTGCCCCCTGCTGTTTGTGTTTGTTTTAACACTGTCAGCAGTAAGGAAAGAATGCACATTTTATTCTCCCTTCCCTACTCAGGCAATGTTTGATATTAATATAGTATTGGAATAATGTACGCATTGAACTCTATGATATACATATAAAGCTCCGATAAAATGCCCGTTATGTCATTTGAGAGCTTAAAACAAGTACGATTGTTAAAATGCCAATTGGTACAAAATCAATTATATATACTGTAAATGTAGGAAAGAAACATAATCTGTGTTTTTACAAATGTATATATATGAATTGTTTATTTTTTCATTGTTTATTATAAAGATGTGATTAATTAAATTTATTAAACATTTTTGACAAAATAAGGTGTAATTTCCTTGGCTGCCTTTTCAAATAAAAACGCGATTGAATAATTTCATGTCATTTGAAAATGCAAGTAAATGATACCCCTGGGAAATGTTTGTAGCAACATCCTACAAAACACTATTTGGCATCCATAACAGCACAAAAGTAGGATTATGGGAATAATAATATTACAAAACTAACCTTACACATTAGTCAGAATATCATACGTTCCACTGCCTGTTGGCGAATCATTTTTTTCCAACAGGTTTGAATCACCTATTTTACCCCTTCGAGCTCCCGTAGAGAACGTTCAGGGCTTTCTGTTGCCTAGGAACGAGGGGCAACAGTTCTATTGAGCAGGATAACTCGGAACTGTCACTGAAACCAGAGGTTTATAGACATAGCTAGCAAAAACAAACGGTAAGACGCATTAGCAATTAAATATTACGAGTTACCTGCCTTGGAGTTGCTACCTAAAATATCAAAACGTTTGTAATGTACATAGCCACGCTGTACATAATAAGTAAGTGTTGCCTTTCGAATAGTCTGCACGATAACTAAACTAACTAACGTTATAACGTTAGCTAACGTAGGGTTCGAGAAAGAGACGGATAAATAAATAATCGACCCCAGATGTCATACGCCTAGCAAGTCATGCAGATATTCACCATAAATAATTTGTTGGTTATGTCCATTTGCGTTTGAGCAGACGGGATGTCAATACCCTTTTCAAACACCACCCTTCGTGTCCCTCGGGGTTTTGGAAACCTCCTGGAGGGGCTGGCACGAGAAGTCCTGAGAAGTCAGCCGAAGGACATCCCGACATTCGCCGCCTTGTACTTCGGTGCCCTTCTAAAAGAAAGAGAAGGCAAAATTGTTATTATTATTATTATTATTGTTGTTGTTGTTGTTTCTAGTAGTATTAGTAGTAGTAGTAGTAGTAGTAGTAGTAGTAGTAGTAGTAGTAGTATAATTTATAGTTGTAGTGCTTAGCATTTATCAGCGTGTGCAGTGTTGTCAATCAATGGTAACATTTTTAGCAGAGGCTACAAGTCAGATACTGAATTAAGAGAATTGGGATATTCAAGATGATGAGCTAACACAAGAGATAGAGGACATTCCCTAAATATCTTAGCAGGATGCCACGGTAGACATTCTCTGAAGTGCTTTTCCCTTTAGAAAGCGGCCTGGATCCTGCAGAGTGGGGAGCCAAACTTGAAGACAGATTCTACAATAATCATGCATTTCAGGTACACTATTCATCTTTGTCTAACCGAAAACAGGGAGTACCCAAACAAAACACCCAATTACTTTATGATTATTTTATCCAGGATGACCTGCAGGTCATGAAGGTATAATACATGAGTAGGGGATGTCCAGCCAATGCGTACTATGTAATGACACCTTTCATACCTCCGCCAAAGTCTCATTTTTCTGTGTTCATGTCCTTTCACAAAGCCTGAAAAAGAGAAGGAAGCGGATGGCAGTTCTGAGCCTCAGCAAGAAGCAGTGGGGACCATCCATGAGTGAGTCTGTCTATCCTACACCATTCACAAGGAAGCCAGGCAAAATCCAGAAAGAGAGACAGAGACAGAGAGAAAGAGAAGCAGTCATTCATGTAATTAATAAAGTTTGATGGTTAGATGGTGTCAGGAACACACATCTTTTTATGGATTATAATATTATAATTATATTATAAATTCATACAGTAAAATGTACTGTTTTACTTCCATGTAAGATTGTTGTCATTCTTTAAGCTTTCACTTCACTGATCTTGACAGAAGATGGCACGATCCAATACACTAATATAATAAATTATCATGGCACAGTCCAACTGAAAACTTTAGAAGGCGTAGTACCACAAAGGATCACTAGAAGGCATTAGTTACATATACATCCATCTTTTGCTGTTGTGGATACTACGCTGTTCTCATGACTCCTGTAGGCTTAGCTTTATGTAAATAAAATAACATGTCAAATCACAGTATCAGTGGCTTTCCTTTTCACTGTAAGCCAATATTTTAATTATACAGCGGGTATTACAGGCAGTGAAATATAGTATGAGCTACAGCAATAACACTGTGTACACCCACACTATTCCTTCTGTAATGCATTGTACATTTACAA